>NC_089821.1:304046418-304241429 GCF_035046505.1 Tiliqua scincoides
TAAGAAAAATGCATCCACCTGATGTAGGTTGTCTTTCACCCAGAGTCTACTACCAGCACTACCCCTGCCTCCCTCCAAACTGCCGCTAGAGCAGGCCTCAGCTATCTGCTTTCTGCGCACTTGAAGAAGCAAACCAATTCCCTACCTAGCCACGCTCTTCACACAGTGCTGTGAAACCTGGATATCCTGCATTTCTGGGTTTCACAGTACAGCGCAAAGAACATGGTAAGGCCTTTGGGAGGGTCTAAAAGCATCGCTTATAGTTTCTTAGGGAAACTGGAATTGAAAGGTATAAGGCATATAAAGGCCTTCTGAGGGCCAGGGACGCCTCCTGCCCTTTTAATGCAGAGGCAGCAGAGCCAAGAAGGCATCAGGTGCCGTTCTGGGTAACACCTGGCCTTCTGAGGTAGCCTATTTCTAAAACCAGGAGGTTGCACATACCCATCGTGGCTTATAACCTATGGTGGACTTTTCCTCTCAAAATCTACCCAATCCCCTTTTAAAGGTACCATCACCACATCCTGTGGCAAGGAGTTCCACTCACTAATTGCACCAGTCAGCAGAGTCTCCCTCTTTATCTCCTGTATTCAAAAATGGCATCCCTGAACTTCATGCCCTTCTCCCTCGATCCAGTCCTCAGTGGATTGGGGTTGCTTGTGATCATTCAGGGGAAAGGAACTCTGCACAAGTTTCTGATTTTAGAAGTAGGCTACCTCAGAGTGCCAGATGCAACGGAGAACAACAAGATCTTGTTGCTGTGTGTGCACCCTGAGGCATCTGGTGGGCCACTGTGGGATACAGGAAGCTGGGCTAGATAAGCCTTTGGCCTGATCCAGGAGAGTTCTTATGTTCTTATGAGTTTAAAAATCATCTTTCTGTCTCAGCTGAGCCCCCTTGCTTCTAGCGTCTAGGACTACAAAACTGATTTAAAAATTAAAGCCTGAAGCAGAAACCTACAGTGGATCACTCCCAGCGGCAATCCCAACAGTAAACAAGTAATAAAGCACTAGTTCAAACATGGCTGCACAGATAACGCAGCAAGCACACCTCCGTCACTCACATTCCATTTAGGGCATAACTTTTCAGGCTTCCTTGCCTGAGCAAAGGGCCAGGCAGGCATTGCCTTCCAGGGAATATCCCCAGGGCTAAATCTGGGTCTGTGCTCACAGATACAATGCCACAGAATGACTGGTGGAAAGTTCCATGTGGCATGCCTGCTTTGTGCACAGAAGGTGGCAATTCAACCCTGGCACCTCCACTGAACAGGCTGTCAAGTAGTTGACATGGGAAAGACCACTCTCTCTGCTTGAGACCGTGCTGAGCCAGCTCTGAGCCCCATATTAGGTTCTCCCCCTCTTATTTGATTGCCACAATGATCCTGAAAAGATTAATTAGAATGATGGAGAGTAAGCGGCCACTGCTGTACCCTGTGTTACGAATGCTCAGGGATTTGAACACAGGTTTTCTCAGTACAAGTCTGCAGCTCTGCCCACTATACAGTCTGACAGTGGATTGTTGTCTCCAAGGAAGCTCAGCTGGCACCAACTGTAATGATATTTAGGCATGAGTCAAAGGGCTTTGTAAGTGCCCAAATCTTTTAATCATCATTGCTGTTGCTTACTGATTTTATTATTTTAAGTGAGGGGTCTTAAACTCGTTTCATATACTGGGCCGAACAGCATTCAAGGCACCTGCTGAGGACCAGAAGTGGCATCATTAAGTAGGAAGTGACATCATTAAACAGATGATGGCCAGAAATTAGAAAACTCAGAAGAGAACAGAAGATAGATAAGAACATAAGAACAGCCCACTGGATCAGGCCATAGGCCCATCTAGTCCAGCTTCCTGTATCTCACAGCGGCCCACCAAATGCCCCAGGGAGCACACCAGATAACAAGAGACCTGCATCCTGGTGCCCTCCCTTGCATCTGGCCTTCTGACATAGCCCATTTCTAAAATCAGGAGGTTGTGCATACACATCATGGCTTGTAACCCGTAATGGATTTTTCCTCCAGAAACTTGTCCAATCCCCTTTTAAAGGCGTCCAGGCCAGATGCCGTCACCACATCCTGTGGCAAGGAGTTCCACAGACCAACCACATGCTGAGTAAATAAATATTTTCTCTTGTCTGTTCTAACTCTCCCAACACTCAATTTTAGTGGATGTCCCCTGGTTCTGGTGTTATGTGAGAGTGTAAAGAGCATCTCCCTATCCACTCTGTCCATCCCCTGCATAATTTTGTATGTCTCAATCATGTCCCCCCTCAGGCGTCTCTTTTCTAGGCTGAAGAGGCCCAAACGCCGTAGCCTTTCCTCGTAAGGAAGGTGCCCCAGCCCCGTAATCATCTTAGTCCCTCTCTTTTGCACCTTTTCCATTTCCACTATGTCTTTTTTGAGATACGGCGATCAGAACTGGACACAATACTGCAGGTGTGGCCTTATCATAGATTTGTACAACGGCATTATAATATTAGCCGTTTTGTTCTCAATACCTTTCCTAATGATCCCAAGCATAGAATTGGCCTTCTTAACTGCCGCCACACATTGGGTCAACACTTTCATCGACCTACCCACCACCACCCCAAGATCTCTCTCCTGATCTGTCACAGACAGCTCAGAACCCATCAGCCTATATCTAAAGTTTTGATTTTTTTGCCCCAATGTGCATGACCTTACACTTACTGACATTGAAGCGCATCTGCCATTTTGTTGCCCATTCTGCCAGTCTGGAGAGATCCTTCTGGAGCTCCTCACAATCACTTCTGGTCTTCACCACTCGGAAAAGTGTGGTGTTGTCTGCAAACTTAGCCGCCTCACTGCTCACCCCTGTCTCCAGGTCATTTATGAAGAGGTTGAAAAGCACCGGTCCCAGGACAGATCCTTGGGGCACACCGCTTTTCACCTCTTTCCATTGTGAAAATTGCCCATTGACACCCACTCTCTGCTTCCTGGCCTCCAACCAGTTCTCAATCCATGAGAGGACCTGTCCTCTAATTCCCTGACTGTGGAGTTTTTTCAGTAGCCTTTGGTGAGGGACCATGTCGAACGCCTTCTGAAAGTCCAGATATATAATGTCCATGGGTTCTCCCGCATCCACATGCCTGTTGACCTTTTCAAAGAATTCTATAAGGTTCGTGAGGCAAGACACCCTTACAGATTCAAATCTTGTTCATATTTTTCAAGATACGAAAGAGCCCAGTTACCATGGTGGGAGTGCACGTTTATAATGGGGGTCAGATAACTGGCTTTTGGGGGCCACATCTGGCTCGTAAGACTTATGTTTGACACCCCTGTTTTACGTATTCTCCTGTTTTCATATTGTTTTGCATGTGTACATATTTTAGAATTGTTGCTTTGAACATATGTAATTGGAAGAGTATATATATGGATGGTGTAGTAGTTTGGGAGTTGGACTTACACCTGGAAGATCCAGGTTCCAGTTCCTGCACAGCCATGAAGCTCGCTGGGGGGCCACTCACTGTCTCTCAGCCTATCTCACAGGGTTGTTGTGAGGGCAAAAGGAGGGAAGGAATCATGTACACCACCCTGAGCTCCTTGGGGAAAGGGCAGTATAAAAATGTGAACAAATTAATAAATTTTATACAGTATGAGAGAGAAATTTGTATTAAAATGAATGAATACATAAGCCAACTTGACATGCTAAATGACTGTGACTTAGAGCAGCTAGTCATGGAGCCCACCAGAGGACAGGTTACCCTGGATTTAATATTGTGCGGTACTCAGGATATGGTTAGAGATGTCAATGTTACTGAGCCGTTGGGGAACAGTGATCATGCTGTGATCCGTTTCGACATGCACGTCGGGGGAAGAATACGGGGCAAATCTCTCACAAAAACCCTTGACTTCCGACGAGCGGACTTCCCTCAAATGAGGAGGCTGGTTAGAAGGAAGTTGAAAGGGAAGGTAAAAAGTCTCCAGAGTGCATGGAGGCTGCTTAAAATGACAGTAATGGAGGCACAGCGGAAGTGTATACCACAAAGGAAGAAGGGCTCCACTAAGTCCAGGAGGGTGCCCGCATGGCTAACCAGCCAAGTTAGAGAGGCCATAAAGGGCAAGGAAGCTTCCTTCCATAAATGGAAGTCTTGCCCTAATGAGGAGAATAAAAAGGAACATAAACTGTGGCAAAAGAAATGTAAGAAGGTGATACGGGAGGCCAAGAGAGACTATGAGGAACACATGGCCAGCAACATTAAGGGGAATAATAAAAGCTTCTTCAAATATGTTAGAAGCAGGAAACCCGCCAGAGAAGCGGTTGGCTCTCTGGATGGTGAGGGAGGGAAAGCGGAGATAAAAGGAGACTTAGAGATGGCAGAGAAATTAAATGAATTCTTTGCATCTGTCTTCACGGCAGAAGACCTCGGGCAGATACCGCTGCCCTAACGGCCCCTCCTGACCAAGGAATTAAGTCAGATAGACATTAAAAGAGAAGATGTTTCAAACCTCATTGATAAATTAAAGATCAATAAGTCACTGGACCCTGATGGCATCCACCCAAGAGTTATTAAGGAACTGAAGAATGAAGTTGCTGATCTCATGACTAAAATATGCAACTTGTCCCACAAAACGGCCATGATGACAGAGCATTGGAGGATAGCAAATGTCACACCGATCTTTAAAAAGGGAAAGAGGGGGGACCCAGGAAACTATAGGCCAGTCAGCCTAACATCTATACCAAGTAAGATGGTGGAATGCCTCATCAAAGATAGACTCTCAAAACACATAGACGAACAGGCCTTGCTGAGGGAGAATCAGCATGGCTTCTGTAACGGAAAGTCTTCCCTCATGAACCTTTTAGAATTCTTTGAAAAGGTCAACAGGCATGTGGATGCGGGAGAACTCATGGACATTATATATCAGGACTTTCAGAAGGCGTTCGACACGGTCCCTCACCAAAGGCTACTGAAAAAGCTCCACAGTCAGGGAATTAGAGGGCAGGTCCTCTCCTGGATTGAGACCTGGTTGAAGACCAAGAAACAGAGTGGGTGTCAATGGGCAATTTTCACAATGGAGAGAGGTGAAAAGCGATGTGCCCCAAGGATCTGTCCTGGGACCGGTGCTCTTCAACCTCTTCATAAATGACCTGGAGACAGGGGTGAGCAGTGAGGTGGCTAAGTTTGCAGATGACATCAAACTTTTCTAAGTGGTGAAGACCAGAAGTGTTTGTGAGGAGCTCCAGAAGGATCTTTCCAAACTGGTAGAATGGGCAGTAAAATGGCAGATGCATTTCAGTGCAAGTAAGTGTAAAGTCATGCATATTGGGGCAAAAAATCAAAACTTCACATATAGGCTAATGGGTTCTGAGCTGTCTGTGACAGATCAGGAGAGAGATCTTGGGGTGGTGAGAGGGAAAGGTCGATGAAAGTCAACCCAATGTCGACCCAGCAGTAAAGAAGGCCAATTCTATGCTTGGGATCATTAGGAAAGGTATTGAGAACAAAACGGCTAATAATATAATGCCGTTGTACAAATCGATGGTAAGGCCACACCTGGAGTATTGTGTCCAGTTCTGGTCGCCACATCTCAAAAAGGATATAGTGGACATGGAAAAGGTGCAAAAGAGAGCAACTAAGATGATTGCTGGGCTGGAGCACCTTATGAGGAAAGGCTACGGCGTTTGCGCCTCTTCAGCCTAGAAAAGAGACGCCTGAGGGGGGACATGATTGAGACATACAAAATTATGCATGGGAAGGATAAAGTGGTTAGAGAGATGCTCTTTTTCCTCTCATACAACACCAGAACCAGGGGACATCCACTAAAATTGAGTGTTGGGAGAGTTAGAACAGACAAGAGAAAATATTTATTTACTCAGCATGTGGTTGGTATGTGGAACTCCTTGCCACAGGATGTGGTGACGGCATCTGGCCTGGATGCCTCTAAAAGGGGATTGGACAAGTTTCTGGAGGAAAAATCCATTACGGGTTACAAGCCATGATGTGTATGTGCAACCTCCTGATTTTAGAACGGGCTATGTCAGATGCAAGGGAGGGCACCAGGATGCAGGTCTCTTGTTATCTGGTGTGCTCCCTGTGGCATTTGGTGGGCCACTGTGAGATACAGGAAGCTGGACTAGATGGGCCTATGGCCTGATCCAGTGGGCTGTTCTTATGTTCTTAACTATATGTGGACACATGTGTACCACCAATTCACAACTTCAAAGCAGAGCACAGGTGAAACTAGGTGTGACATGATAATCCTGCAGCCTTTCCACCTCCATGCAGGCAGAAGCCTAGGGCCGCAATCCTAGCCACACTTACCTGGAAGTAAGCCCCATTGAATATAATGGGACATACTTCTTATTAGGTATGCTTGGACTTTAATTCAGGGGATTTCCCCCCTGAAATTACATGTAGTTTTGACCTCGTAGGGAATTCCCAGGCATTGGGAATTAGGGGGAAAGCTGGAAAGGGCTATCAAAGAGTTTGGTTTCCAGAACTGAACACCAGAATCTCTTTTTCTAAAAGCCCTGGAAGCCGCCTCTTCTGATCCAAGATGCATTTTAGGCTGTGGTGAAGAACAAAAAAACAAAACACTGTATATGTTTAGTGTAGTGTCTTCACATGCATATACTTTCCAGAACCAATCCTGCATTGGAAAAACAGCTGCAGAGCTCAACTTCCTGGTTTAAATTAAATCCTGGGCAACATCGAGAATAATCAGCAAGAATAATCGTGTTATTCCTGACGGTACGGGTGGTTCAGTTGTGGAACAGATTGCAGAGGGAGGTGGTGGACTCTCTCTCACTGGAGATTTTCAAGTAGGCACTTGACAAGCACCTCCTGAAGATGCTCTATGATGCTCACCCTTTTTCATCTCATGGCACACTGACAAGTTAGAAGGGACCTAAAAGGTCATCTAGTCTAAACCCCCCCCCCACATGTAGCAGGAAATTCTCCCAGAGCAGCGGTTTTCAATCACTGTGCCATGGCACCTTGGTGTGCCGTGAACGGTCTGCAGGTGTGCCGCGGGACTGTGGGGGAGGGTCATTTATTAATGGGGCCATTGGGGGATGTGAGCCAAGGTGGTAAAATTGTGAAGGCACACCATCAGTTTTTTTACCATTGACAAGGCACCCCACATGGCTGGCAGAGGGCTCACATCCCCCAGTGGCCCTATTAATAAATGCCCCTCCCCCACAGTCCCGCAGCACACCTGCAGACCATTCACGGCACACCAAGGTGCCGCGACACAGTGGTTGAAAACCACTGCTCTGGGAGGATTACATGGAGGGGGTTGGACTCGATGACCTTTTATGGTCCTTCCAGCTCGAGGATTCTAGGAAAGAGGTCGCGGGACTCCTCCAGCCTCATTTCCCCTGTTCCTAAAAGCACCTCGAGGACGCCTGTCCAGTGGACACGCCAACAAATCGCCCCCAGACCGGTGCACCTCAAGACACGTGTCAATCGCCCCCTGTGAATGGGGCCATCTGGTTAAACAACCCGATCCTATGCATGCATGCCTACTCAGAGGCAAGCTCCATTACAGTCAACGGGGCTTACTTCCAAGGAAGTGCGGATGGGATTGTAGCCTAAGGTTGCAATCCTCACCACACCTACCCGGGAGTAAGAACCATTGACCAAGAAGGGACTTACTTCTGAGTAGACCCGCCTAGGATCGGGCTGTAGGTAACCAGGCTGGGGAGCTGCCAGCCCCGGAACGCGCCTTCCCTTCCCCGGAGAAGGCAGGACGCTCATCGGCTGAGCAGCCGCCCGGAGGCTCCACCCTGTGCGCGATCCAGCCGGGAGCCCTTCTCCGCCTCCTTCCCCACGCCTTCCACGTGGGATCGGGGGCCGGGCTGGCTCCTCCTGGGCCGGTCCCTTCCACCCCCGGGGGCCAGAGCGAGCTGCTGCCGCCTGGGTGGAGCGGAGGCGCTGTTTCTCTCGGGGAGCCTGCCTGGGCGGTGGCTGCGATCCGGGCGGGGAAGGCTGCGGGAGGATGCCGCTGTGGTCCTTGGCTGGAAGCAGGCGCCTGTGAAGGGGGCGAGGAGAAGGAAGGAGATCCAGGGGGGAGTCCTCCGGGGTAAGCCCCTTTGCTGATTCTCAAGGGCTCTGGGCTGGCACGGGGTGGGAACCCCCGGGCATCAAAGGACCCCTAACCACTGGGCGGCACTCGCCTTCATCTCCAGTGCCTTGGTGTTCAGCAGTCCATCCAAGGAGTGCTTCTCTTCCTAGAGCCATGCACAGAGTGCTCTGCCTTGCTCTGCTTTCCCCAGGGAGGCAGTGACTCTTGTGGCATCCTGAAGACTGTTGAATTTAGGGCCAGTGGTCCCCACACTTTTTCACACCAGGACCAGGGTGACCAGATGTCATGAACTGCAAAAGGGGACCAGGCACCCCGAAATGTAGGACATCCAAGAACAGTGTTGACGGGCAGGGCATCCGAAATGCCAGACAAATCCCCCCAAATTTTGACATGACAAAATAAAAGCTCAAAGCACTCCTATATTGATTTCAGGTGGTTAATTAAACACTATGTTAAATGTAAAACGATACTACATATAATTTATTAGATATAATTTATTAATTCCAAGAAGACTATGTGCTGCCTGCTCTCAGGGAGAAGGAGGACTTTAAGTTCTTTTCCAGGACATGAGGCTAAAAAAGAGAACGTGTCCTGGAAAAAAGAGGACTTCAGGTCACCCTGACCAGGAGCCACTTTTTTTAAATGACGCTCTATCTGGACCCACCTAGGTTTACAAGGCTTAAAAATAATCGAGAAAGAAATACTATTTTTACTTATTTACATGTAATAATAACCAGGGAACAAAGATGCTCCAACATTTAGTTCTCTATTTTTATACAGGCTGGCAAACTTTAGGAGCTCTTTGCAGGGCGATTTTGGTTTTCAAAAAGCCTCAGGACTTGAGGCAATTAGGTCTCTGATCTTTCCATCTGATCTCTGTGCTTTCCATCTGATCTCTGATCTCTGTGCTTTCATTGGAGGCACTGCTCAGTTGCTTTGGGACCCAATGAAAACCAGGTCGCGACCCACCAGTGGGTCCCAACCCACAGTTTGGGAACCACTGGTTTAGGATGCTTCAGTGTCCCCTAAACTAGAGGTGTTACTTGATTAGATGCATCTTTTTCCCCCCGCCTTTTTCAAATTCACTTTTTTCCTTCCCCAGAAAAAGTTTGTTTCCCTTCTCAGCTGTGACATCACAGCAACTCTGCATGTCAGGGAAGTCTCAGGGAAGTTGTGTGCAATGCTCACTTGGGAGCATGCCCCACTGGGCACAGTGGAGCTTATTTATTTGGGAATATAAACATGCATAGGATTGCACTCTGCTCTTTTTACCAAGATATGCCACCTTCAGCCACAGTGGTGAGAGAGTGAATTTCCCTCCACCCACTGAATGTACAATTTGTGTATTTACCGTCTCGGTGTACTTTGCTGGTTAACCAAAATGACTTTAACCACAGGGTGTGTGCTTTGAATTAAACTGGGAATTGTCAGTTATAGTGATCTGAGTCAGACTTCTGGCCCATCTTGCTCATCGTCAACACTGTTTGGTAGCAGCTCTTCAGGGTTTCAGGCAAGGGCTTTCCCAGCCCTGCTTAGGATGGCCAGGTTTGTACTGGGGACCTTCTTCTTATAAAGCATCTGCTCTGCCACTAGGCTATGAACCACCCCCATATTTCTAATGAATGTTAAGAGGTGATGAGCCTGAAGCTAGTGATTGATGGTTGCTTGATGGTCGTGAACCCAGACACAAAGGTGTGGTCTTGTGTGCACAGTAAACAGGTTTGTGCAGGAGTTACATTGGGGTTGGCCAGGGCTAGCACTGGCCAAGGCCCACACCCGTCAGAGGAGCCACATTAACATAAGAACATAAGAACATAAGAACAGCCCCACTGGATCAGGCCATAGGCCCATCTAGTCCAGCTTCCTGTATCTCACAGCGGCCCACCAAATGCCCCAGGGAGCACACCAGATAACAAGAGACCTCATCCTGGTGCCCTCCCCTACATCTGGCATTCTGACTTAACCCATTTCTAAAATCAGGAGGTTGCGCATACACATCATGGCTTGTACCCCATAATGGATTTTTCCTCCAGAAACTCGTCCAATCCCCTTTTAAAGGCATCTAGGCTAGACGCCAGCACCACATCCTGTGGCAAGGAGTTCCACAGACCGACCACGCGCTGAGTAAAGAAATATTTTCTTTTGTCTGTCCTAACCCGCCCAACACTCAATTTTAGTGGATGTCCCCTGGTTCTGGTATTATGTGAGAGTGTAAAGAGCATCTCCCTATCCACTCTGTCCATCCCCTGCATAATTTTGTATGTCTCAATCATGTCCCCCCTCAAGCGTCTCTTTTCTAGGCTGAAGAGGCCCAAACGCCGTAGCCTTTCCTCATAAGGAAGGTGCCCCAGCCCCGTAATCATCTTAGTCGCTCTCTTTTGCACCTTTTCCATTTCCACTATGTCTTTCTTGAGATGCGGCGACCAGAACTGGACACAATACTCCAGGTGTGGCCTTACCATAGATTTGTACAACGGCATTATAATACTAGCCGTTTTGTTCTCAATACCCTTCCTAATGATCCCAAGCATAGAATTGGCCTTCTTCACTGCCGCTGCACATTGGGTCGACACTTTCATCGACCTGTCCACCACCACCCCAAGATCTCTCTCCTGATCTGTCACAGACAGCTCAGAACCCATCAGCCTATATCTAAAGTTTTGATTTTTTGCCCCAATGTGCATGACTTTACACTTACTGACATTGAAGCGCATCTGCCATTTTGCTGCCCATTCTGCCAGTCTGGAGAGATCCTTCTGGAGCTCCTCACAATCACTTCTGGTCTTTACCACTCGGAAAAGTTTGGTGTCGTCTGCAAACTTAGCCACTTCACTGCTCAACCCTGTCTCCAGGTCATTTATGAAGAGGTTGAAAAGCACCGGTCCCAGGACAGATCCTTGGGGCACACCGCTTTTCACCTCTCTCCATTGTGAAAATTGCCCATTGACACCCACTCTCTGCTTCCTGGCCTCCAACCAGTTCTCAATCCACGAGAGGACCTGTCCTCTAATTCCCTGACTGTGGAGTTTTTTCAGTAGCCTTTGGTGAGGGACCGTGTCAAACGCCTTCTGAAAGTCCAGATATATAATGTCCACGGGTTCTCCCGCATCCACATGCCTGTTGACCTTTTCAAAGAATTCTATAAGGTTTGTGAGGCAAGACTTACCCTTACAGAAGCCATGCTGACTCTCCCTCAGCAAGGCCTGTTCGTCTATGTGTTTTGAGATCCTATCTTTGACGAGGCATTCCACCATCTTACCCGGTATGGATGTTAGGCTGACCGGCCTATAGTTTCCCGGGTCCCCCCTCTTTCCCTTTTTAAAAATAGGCGTGACATTTGCTATCCTCCAATCTTCTGGCACCGTGGCCGTTTTGAGGGACAAGTTGCATACCTTAGTCAAGAGATCTGCAACTTCATTCTTCAATTCCTTAATAACCCTTGGGTGTATGCCATCAGGGCCCGGTGACTTATTGATCTTTAATTTATCAATGAGGTCTGAAACATCTTCTCTTTTAACCTCTATCTGACTTAACTCCTCGGTCAGGAGGGGCCGTTCGGGCAGCGGTATCTGCCCGAGGTCTTCTGCCGTGAAGACAGATGCAAAGAACTCATTTAATTTCTCTGCCATCTCTAAGTCTCCTTTTATCTCCCCTTTCCCTCCCTCACCATCCAGAGGGCCAACCGCTTCTCTGGCGGGTTTCCTGCTTCTAACATATTTGAAGAAGCTTTTATTATTCCCCTTAATGTTGCTGGCCATGCGTTCCTCATAGTCTCGCTTGGCCTCCCCTATCACCTTCTTACATTTCTTTTGCCACAGTTTATGTTCCTTTTTATTCTCTTCATTAGGGCAAGACTTCCATTTACGGAAGGAAGCTTCCTTGCCCTTCACAGCCTCTCTAACTTGGCTGGTTAGCCATGCGGGCACTCTCCTGGATTTAGTGGAACCCTTCTTTCTTTGCGGTATACACCTCTGCTGGGCCTCTATTACTGTTGTTTTAAGCAGCCTCCATGCACTCTGGAGAGACTGGACATTACTAGGCTAGGACATTAGCACATTACTAGGCTAATGGGTGGCTTCAGTAGCAGTGGTAGCAGTACTGTCCACTGCGCCACTAGGGGCTGCCATGGGTGACCCAGTGAGTGCTGGCACTGAGTTTATGACATTTCCTTGCCCGTATATGCAGCCTAGCCGTATGTCTGTTTTCTTAGAAGTAATTACCACTGAGTTCAATGAGGCTACTTCCAAGATTGCAGCCTAAAAATTCTTTCTTTCCCAACCTCAGGTGCTGGTTATGTAAATATATCATTGTATGACTTTGCTTTGTAACAATTCCATGAAGGAGGGACTTAGGCTGTGGCCTTATTTGTATATTACCAGGAACACATCACTGTCTTTTTCTGCCACACCATTCCTGGCAGTGCCAGCATCTACTGCCCACTTGGTTAGGGTGAAATGCATGACTGTTTATGAACCAAAATCCATGCCATTATGGGGTGTGGTGCTGGTGTGGGAGGTAATCACACGACTACCTTTTAGCACACGGACACAGGTACAAGTCTTATCAGGAACAATATGTCGGTAATCACAGAATGGTGACAGTTTCTCCCTCTAACACAGCAATTCTCCAGCAGTGTGCCCTGGCACATTGGTGTGCTATCTGTGGTCTGCAGGTGTGCCATGGGAGCTTGGGGGAGGGTCATTTATTAGCAGGGTCATTGGGGGATGTGAGCCTCCCACCAGCAGCATGGTGTGCCTTGTCAATTGTCAAAAAAAACTGATGATATGCCTTGATAGTTTTAGCACCTTGTCAGTGTACTTTGAGATGATACGGGTTAAAAATTGATGCTCTGTCATATAAACAGTGCCCTAACAGGCAGCGATGGAGGCTGTCCAGGTCTGCTTATAAAATTGATCTTAGGGCGCAATCCTAACCCCTTATGTCAGTGCTTTCCAGCACTGGTATAGTGGTGCCAGTGGGACATGTGCTGCATCCTGCAGTTGGGTGTCACTCATGGAGGCCTCCTCAAAATAAGGGAATGTTTGTTCCCTTACCTCAGAGCTGCATTGCCCTTATGTCAGTGCTGGAAAGCACTGACATAAGGGGTTAGGATTGCGCCCTTACTGAGTTAGGCTGCACTTAGTATCTAGTCTGACAGAGAGTTCTTAGGTACCAAGCAGATGTTGCCTTATATTGTCAGCTGCCTTGAGCATCGAAAGGGGTGGAAATGCGGGGTGTAAATCTTTTAAATAAGTGTTCTTCCTGGCCTTCTCTCCATTGCTTTGTTTTTTAAATTGAGGACTGCAGGGATTGGGCAAGGACTGAGTTTGTATGCAGCTCTACCACTGACTCATGACCCCTTGCCCAGTGCTGAATGGAACCTGGATTCCTCATGATAAACCCCAACACCCTGGGGCTGTGACCAGTAGATCTTTATCCCAAACACAACGGAAAATCATTTGTTTAGGTAGCAGTGGTCTGAACTCGTATACTATACTGCATCAGTGAGTAGGCAGGTGGTGACCAGGGACAAGCATGGCACTCTTTCCCTAAGGAAGCCTGCCCGGCGCCTACTGCAGTGCCATTTCAGCTCTAGTAAGGGATGTTTTATGGAAGCTAAGCAGGGTCAGGCCTGGTTAGTACTTGGATGGGAGACCGCCCGGGAATACCAGGTGCTGTAGGCTTATACCATAGTCTTTCGAGACTGAAGGTTGCCAATCATCTGCTCAGGTCTTCCAACGAAGCTGGTTTTAATCCTTTTCAGCTTCCTGAACTTTTGACTGTATTTTTATAAAATTGTTGACAGTAGCATAGCTATGGGGGGTGCACTAAGAATTGCAGGTGCTGCAACACACCATGCAAGTGGCCCCTCCCACTTGGCGTGCTACTGTCCCCTGTAGCGACACTATTCATAGTTGGTGCTTTGGCATTCTTTCTACATTCTGTTTGTTGTTTCTGATTTAAAATAATAATAATAATTATTATTATTATATGCTGCCCTGGTGGGTTTCCTGAAGTCAGAAATTATTTAAATAAATGAAAATAAAATAAATGAAAAGGTCATCTGACACAATGCTGTTTTCGAGCATTACTTGATGTTCAACTTATGAAGTTGCACAGATGCAACTGTAACTAATCGGACACCCTCTCCTAAATAATATGCTGGCTCAGCACATCCAGCTGTGTCTTTTTGACTGATGCACTTGTAATCTAAGAAGAGGGTTCTCACTTCCTTCTAATTTTGGCTGACGGATCCATCTTTTCTTCTTCACATAGCTGGGCCTGAAAGAAAAGCTCAGATTCCATTTCAGTTTATTATGCTTTGAATCTGATCTGTTCTGTAACGCAGCACCAAATGAAATCCGTTAGCTTTTATTTAGATAGAAAATGTAACTCAGGACTTGTTATGATTAGCTTTTATTTCTGCAAATATCTTTACCCCGTGGTTTGATAGCTACTTCTTCCCCCCTCCCCCTGAAAGCATGTAGGCCCAAACCCGTAATCTGCACTGCACTCAAGGCAAAAAGGAAACTCTGTCGGGGCAAAGTCCCTAGGTCTGATGCTATGCTATGGTGGCATTCCAAAATCCAGATTGTTGTGATACCCTGAGAAAGGTCTCACAAAGTCAAATACAGAAAGAGAGGGTGACGGAAAAATACAGGATAAGGAAATTTCTTACACAGCATGTGTTTATTTTCCCCTTGATGGCTGCAAAATCCAGCAATGATTTGTGTGTGTGAATGGCCCATCTAGTGCCAACGTGATGTCCTAATGTGGTTGGTTCACATCTAGATCGGCAGTTTCCATCATCTGCTGGAATGATGAGACTCATCAACTCAGCCCCCGTGATTTTCAACAGAGTCTGTTCTCACAACCAGCTGCTGACCCTCTGCACATAGTGCAGAGAAGTCAAGTGCAGAGAAGTCAAGTGAAGTAGATGTCTGTAAACTGTGTAGTAGATGGATGTAAACTGGCAGTGCCACCATGAGTAGAGGTGAGGGGGTTGGCAGCTAAGAATAGGGCCTACTCTGTGGTGGCACCTCATTTATGGAATCCCCTTCGCCTGGAACTGAGAGCTGCTCCCGCTCTGGAGACCTTTCAGTGGGTCCTTCTTATTCATGAAGGCTTTTAACTGATACATGGGCTGGTGTTTTTCAATGATTTATATTTTAATGGCTGTGATTCTGGGTGTTTAATTGTTGTGAATATATATTGTATTGATTTTATGTTTTTACATTGTTAGCTGCCATGAATCTCCTTTGGTGTGGGAGAAAGGTGGGACAAATATACTATAAACAAACCAGTTTAGAGGAAAATACCATCTAGAATAACCAGATAAACTTTGCCTCACCCTTTACACTGGTGTAACTGATGCATTTGATGAAGCAGACTCTAGTCCACCAAACTTATGCTGAAATAATTAGACAATTATTCTGTAAGGCTGCAATCCTATCTATGCTTTCCTGGGAGTAAGCCCCATTGAACACAGTGGGACTTACTTCTCAGCAGACATGCATTGGATTGTGCTGTAAGACAATGCATACCTAACCATGTTGGTTTCCGTATCCATGGTTAAGTGTGAAGTCTAAATACCATGGTTAAGGATTGGCCGCAAACCGGGACATGAAACCACAGTTTGAGGAGGATTTGCAAACTGTGTTTTGGGTTAACTATGGTTAATTATGACATCTGCTCTTAGCAAATCATTGTTAAGACAGTCTCCCTACCTTTCTGATTACAAGGTGACAAACAGGTCTTGCTTCCTTGTAAATACCTTCAAGCGGTAGGGCTTAGTTTGGCAAGCCAACTTCTGGTTTCACTGTGCACCTAGGATTTTAATTAGATTAAGGGCCCCATCCAGAGCCTGTGTGCCAGCTCACCACCAGCAGGCACTGTTGAAAACATGCCACAAGGCACGTTTGTGAGCCCTTACCGCTGGCCCAGCACTGGAGCTACCCAGCATGAGCCAGCGCTGGGCCCACTCTAGTGCTGCGCCCACGTTCTGCCATGCAGCGGTCGCCTGAACCGCCTGGCGGCAAAGAGGTGAGTGGGGGTGTGGGGGGACGCAGGGAATAGGTGTTCCGGGGCAGGGGAGGGTGGGGAGGAGGCATGGCAGGGGTGGGAGCAGGAAGGGGGGCGGGACCGGTGGAGCTTTGCTTCACCGGATCCGGAGCCCTGTGTGGGATTGCGCAGTCTGTCATGGGGCTCTTTGATTCTGCAGCAGCCCCAGAGCTGAATCAGGTAGTCCCTGATTCAGGGACTGCTTCCCTTATCAGGTAGTCCCTGATTGTGGGGCTGCTTCCCTTATCCAGGAAAGGGAACAAAAGTCTCCGTTCCCTGAGGAGTTGCCGGTGGCTGCACAGTTGCACACTGGATAGCGCAGCAGTCACTTTGGTGCCGCGGCAGCCCCACGTGCTGGGCAGCTCAGGGTTCGGCTGCCCGGCAACAAATCATGGGTTTTAAATGTTCTGTCTACGCTTGGCTAATGTCCGCAGTAGCATATTAAAAGTATGTGTATCAAATGCCAAACCCTGGAGCCCAACTAGATCATAGAAATAAGATTCCTCCAATGGCTAGTGCATTCAAAGGAACAGAAGCAGCTGCCCGGAGGCTTACAATGGTGAGTGATTGTAAATATAGCTGGGAAGCGAATGAGCTAAGACAGAGGTGCTCAACAGGTGGATCGCAATCTACCGGTAGATCGCGAGGCAAAATGAGTAGATCGCAGAGTGCTGACCCCCCCTTCAGGTGCCTCTGGGAGGAAACGCCGGGAGTAAGGCCCATTGTACTCAATGGAGCTTACTCCCAGGTAAGTGTGGCTAGGATTGCAGCCTCACAGCCTAATCCTAGGCATGTCTACTCAGGAGTAAGTCCTGTTATACTCAGTGGGGCTCAAGGTACACCAACATACATTGTACACATACATGTTATATGTTATGATGGCGCGAACATTGCAAAAAAAAACTCTGGTAGATCTCCTGGCCTTGCTGGGTTTCAAAGTAGCTCTCGAGCCAAAAAAGTGTGAGCACCCCTGAGCTAAGATATATTTTTGTGCTCTCCTATGGAAAATGGAGTTGGACTGGTTTCCTAAAAATTCCTTAGTCCCCCTTCCTCCAAGCTCTAAATGTAGTCCTTAAGATGAAATCAAAGCCAGCAGGAGCTATCCACCCTACTCTTAGGGCAATCTAGCTTATGATGGTAGTATTGCCACAAAACCCAGCATGGGAAAGATAAATAGAAATAACAAAGCAGAAGCAAGATTGGTCAGTCCTGCCAACAGCTGCAGGGATGCTTGTGAGAAACTAGTTGTGAGTTGCCTTTAGCAAATGGGAGGTGTCTTACATTCTTCCCCATGGGTAGAAAAGGAAGTGATCTGCAAGAGTTCAGTCATAGCACTAAACTTGCAATGTGAAAAAGTAGTTGCTTGTGTAGCACCATCAGTGTATTTGACGCTTTACAGCAGTGTATCTCATGTACCTGTACCACTGGTGGTACTTGAGATGACACCTACCAGACACCCCAGCCACCCGGAAATGAGACATGTGATGTGATATGATGTGACAGACCTGTGGTAGGAGGCTTGGCTCAGCAGGTAGTGCTCTAGTGTGTACTTTTTACACACTGAAAAAAAAGCCCTCCCGTCCACCCTGAGCCTCTTACTGGTGTTTGTTGCACTGCATCTGGTCTACCAACCTGGAAGCAACTGGTGATGACATCACAGCCAGTTGCATCCGGTGGTACTTCCAACAGGTGAACCACGCAAAGTAGTACGGTGGGAGACAAACATTGAGAAGCACTGCTTTACAGAGTTAAATGGACAGGTCTTTGCCCCAAGGAACTTACACTCTAAAATAGACAGAGAAAGCAAGAAAGGGAGGGGATGGGAGCACAAGGCTAGGGTATGAGGAATGTGGGCATACATTTACAGTGGCCATAAGAGTCACAGGTAGTGAAAGTGTGCATCAGTGCTTCCCAAGGGTGATGAGATAGTTGCTAGATGGGGTGCAAGTGTTTTGGGTTTTTCCAAGTGTTTTGGGTTTTGCCAGAAAATCCCACTGATGTCAGTGGAACTTTCTTCCAATGAGAGACCTTCTGCATGCAAAGGATGTGCTTTACTCCTGATACATGATCCTGTCCTAATATATGGCATGGGGACCAGACCCAATGTAATTGTAAGGATTTGTCCTAAATTCATCTTGATGTGGTTCCAAGGGAAGGTGCACAGTGATGAGGTATAAGACTCGCAGTTTGAGACTGTTATGCATTTTAGGGCCCAGTCCTTTCCAGCTTTTCAGCACTGATGCAGCTGTGCCAACGGGGCATGTGCAGCATCCTGCAGTCACAGAGACCTCAAGGTAAGGGAATGTTTGTTTGCCTAGTTAGAATCCAGCCTTTAGTATGTTATATGCTCACCAGACTTGTTGATCATGAGGCACTGGGTCTGATGGATCAGGGTTTGGCTGTTTGCCTTACCCTAAAAACAGTGGGACAGTTCTAACCATGAAGCTTTAGTGTGGACCAGGGAGTTGAACTGAACCCAAAACCAGTTCACAGAAAGAAAGAAAGAAAGAAAGAAAGAAAGAAAGAAAGAAAGAAAGAAAGAAAGAAAGAAAGAAAGAAAGAACACACACACACACACACACACACACACACACACACTCTGAACCGGAACTGAAATCAGGTAGCCCATTTCTATCTGATGCTGGTACAGCAAGGCCTCTGAACCCACAATGTATCCAGCATAGGATAGCATTTGTTCCCTTACCCCCTGTAGCACTCCAGAATGCCCAATGGGGTTACTCAGATCTACACCAGCTATTTAGCAGACACAGAACCGATTAGCCCTGTGTAATACCAACAGGCCTGGGATGACAATTAGGATGTGGTGAAGGCCTGGGCCACCATCCTCGCCCCCTCCTGGGCCTGACACATGTCCCCCCCCCCTTCATAAAGTCTGTAGCATCATCAGAATAAATATTTATTATTAATTAGTAACCTCTCTCTTTTTGTCTCTTGGGTTGTGAAAGATTGTCATTTTAAAAAGTAGATCCAGATGCTAAAAAGTTTGGGAAGCAGGGAAATACATAATTGCTTATGATAATGACGCACACAGATCACCCTGCTTTTCAGCAAAACATGCACAAAGTTATTTATATAGGAAAAGGAAAGAGAAAACGAGGCTGCTGGAAAACCAAAAGTTTAATTTTAGTTCATCGTTTAACTCCGTTATGTCCTTGATGTTATTCTGCATGCAGTGTGTCTAAACCAGTTTCAGACTGCTTCCGAGTGTCTGAACCAAACCACTTAGGGTGAAATATATGTGTTTGTCTTTCCAAAGGACGGAGAGGTCTTTTGTGGTAGTTTGAAGTTCACATCTGAACCAGTGAGTTTAAAAATACGGATGAACCTGAAGCGAGTTGAACCCAAATGTTTAGTGGTTTATCTCCCTGGTGCGGAGACCTTTGAGAAATTATGCTGAGTTTCATTTGAGTGAGGTTCTGCAGGAATCTTTCTTTAAATGTAGGTTATTGAGTTTAGGTCTGTAAACTGGCTGGGGCTGCGTTCTAGCCCTGCAGATACTGAACGGAGATTTTTTTTCAGAGGTTGTCCTAATGTTACCTGCTAACACTGGGTGCTCTGGTCACGCAGGAAGCATCAGCAAAGTCGTTTCCTCCTAAGCCAGTGTCTGCTCCCCTGGGAGCCAAGCAAGACTGGAGTCACGACGAGTCATTCTGTGAACTCCTCTCTTGTCATGGGGAATGCTGAACTGTGCATGAGTGGCAGGGAAGGACACCTGTTGTAATGACTTGTGCTGCAAACAAACAGTAACTTCACGTGCAGGAGGCCAGGGCATCACCCCGCCTTTCATGCAGTGGGTGGGGGAGTGCACCAGGTGGTGGGCATAGTGATGCACCATCGCCTTGCCCCCGCTGGTTTTTTTCTTGCTATAACTTTTGATAGAACAGTGATATGGAACAGTGATATTTTTAGATTGTGAGCCCTTTTGGGACAGGGAGCCATTAGAAAAATCAAATGATTTTTCTCTGTAAGCTGCTTTGTGAACTTTAGTTGAAAAGCAGTACATTAATCATAATAATAATAATGGTTGGTTGGCAACCTTCAGTCTCGAAAGACTATGGCAAGGGTGCCCAAACCCTGGCCCTGGGGCCACATGCGGCCCTCGAGGCTTCTCAATGAGGCCGTCAGGGAGCCCCCAGTCTCCAATGAGCCTCTGGCCCTCTGGAGATTTGTTGGAGCCCGCACTGGCCCGACACAACTGCTATCAGCATGCGGGTGATTGTTTGACCTCTCGCGTGAGCTGTGGGATGAGGGCTTCCTCCACTGCTTGCTGTTTCACATCTGTGATGCAGTAGCGGCAGCAAAGGAAAGGCCAGCCTTGCTTTGTGCAAGGCCTTTTATAGGTCTTGAGCTATTGCAAAATTCAGAGATCAGACAAGATCATAATAGCAACTGTTACCCTGCACATGCCCGATCTCAGAAGCTAAGCAGGGTCAGGCCTGGTTAGTACTTGGATGGGAGACCGCCTGGGAATACTGGGTGCTGTAGGCTTATACCATAGTCTTTCGAGACTGAAGGTTGCCAACCAATAATAACAGTATTTCAACATAGTTTGTTCCATTGCATTCTGCATGCAATTATGCACTGAATGATATATAACATGATGGTATTATTTGAAAATACCAAGATTTTAAAAATTTTGGCTAGTAGTGGTGTCACCCCCCATGCATGTCACCCGGTGCTACCTGTACTCCTGCACCCCCTAGTGATGCCACTGCAACCAAGGTACTACTGGAAAAGCCACTTAAATATGTAGGTAGGTTCCTTTGTGGGGAACTTGTACAGTACAAGTGGAGCCTCTTTATCCCCAGGGGTTCCATTCCCGGACCCACCATGGATACTGAAAATCACAGATTATGAAATCCTTGGTTTTTTGAGCCCACCATTGTTCCGAATGTAACCGAAGCCTTGCTCTTATTGTGTTTAGAGTCGTTCAGAGCCTCAAAGAGGCTGTGCACTACCTCACGCAGCCTCTTGAAGGCCCAGAATAGCCCCCAGAACGAAGTTGTCCAAAAAATCTGGAAATCATCCCGAAAATCACTCTAGGTGCCATTCTGAACCTTGGAGAGGCCATGCACTACCTCATATGGCCTCGCCAAGACTCAGAAAACCTCCAAGATGTGACTGGAACAAGATTCCAGTTGCATCTGGGAGGTCTGCAGGGTGGGGAATCTGGGGGTTCAGCATTCACAGTAGGGCAAATCCTTGGATGCAGAATCTGCAGATAGAGGCCTCACCAGAAGCATCTCCTTCCAGAACCATGTCATCCCAGAAGCATCTCAGATTTTTGACACTTCCAAAAGGCAGTGCATGGAAACTGAGACAGTCTGTTCCCAATCTTTGCTACCAGTTTGTTGTATGGTATTCAGCACTTTTGTTTCATGCTGAATGGATAAAAAGGAGTGAGGTGTTAGAAGGCAGTGAAACCTTTTGTTTCAAAATGCCCTTGAGTGCAGTAATTATTACAAGTAATTACTGCAGGTAATTACTAGAAATGATTGTTAAATATGGTTCTTACTTGTTTCTTTCCATTATTCTGTTTTCTGTTTTCATTGTGTTAGTTTTATTTTAATTGTGATGCATTTATTTTGGATTGCCATTTTGGCAGGTGCAGCTTTTTAAAACCTTCCATGTTGGCTGCACCTGCCAAAAATTCTCTCTTCTATACAATGGTTAAAGGTCTAGATCAGGGGTGGGCAAACATTCAACTTTAGAGATCCTGGACCTTTAATATAGGACCTTTAAGAAGAGGGAATTACAGCAGGTTCAGCTTGTCATCTCATAGATGACAAGCTGCACCTGCTGAAATTCTCTCCTACACAATTGTTAAAAGGTGCAGGACCCCTAAAGTTTGCCCACCCCGGTCTAGGCACTCTGTCTCACTTTGTATCTGGGAACACTAGTCACCTACCTTCTCTAAACCTTCTCTACACTTAACTCCAGTTTTCTGGTAAGGTTTAAGTTTTGAATATCACTGTTTAGGCTTTCACTGTTCTATACTTTCATAATCCTCATGATATTCAAAGATCTCTTGTATTTAGGCATTTACAGAGCTTAATTTAGATTTCATTTGAAAGGGAACATTTGTTGCTGATTGGAGAAATCAATGATAGATTTGGAGACTTGTCCTTATGCTTCACCTTCTTAAGTGTACAGTCATACCAGATTATCCATGGGGGTTTGCTTCCCCAAACACCCATGGTTGAGAAAATCCATGGATGCCCAAATCAGAAACAGAAATGATGTTTTCCCTCATTTCCAGTTCAAATCAAATCCGTGGTGGTTGTTTTTTTTAATAAAAACCCTTTGCTTTTAAAACACTTTAAGTAAGTGGAAGTAGTAAGTAGGAAAGTTCTGAGACTCTGAGTGCTCTCCAGCCAAGGGAGCGGGGAGGGGCCTTAGCGCAACCAGGAAATGGCTTCCCGGAGCGCCATAATCTGCCCTGCAGCCCTCCAGCTTGCCACGGACTGTT
Source organism: Tiliqua scincoides (assembly GCF_035046505.1). Taxonomy (NCBI): domain Eukaryota; kingdom Metazoa; phylum Chordata; class Lepidosauria; order Squamata; family Scincidae; genus Tiliqua; species Tiliqua scincoides. The sequence continues at coordinate 304,069,009 of NC_089821.1, forward strand.
AAGAAACGGGTTTTTTTTTCCTCTTTTCCCCACTTTAAAACCGTTTAAGTGGGGAAAAGAGAAAAATTAGGGACCATTTTTCTTTTTTAGGAACTCAATGCGGACGGCCATCCATGTTGAGTCAAATCTGCAGATCAAAAATCAGCTGATAAATAGGCACTGCCTATAGTCCTAAAACTTCCTAGGCATGTACCAAAAAATACAGCATGGGTCAGGAGTGGCTCTTTTAAGTTCCGGCTCATTTAATGTTTGCTGGTTTTGTTATTTTAGGGAGAATCGTCCTTTCTAGGTTGGAGCCTGCAGCTGCCTATCCAGCAGTGGAATGTAAACATCTTCTAAATGGTTTGGAGGTTCTCATGCACTAGAGCGCCAAGGGCCATGAAAGTGAATAGGAGATAGATAATTGGCTCTGCAGAAGACAGCCAGGGCAGAGTTGGGTCTCCTCCCAAACTTTAACATTCTGCTTTTCCTTTGAGTTAATTAACCTCCTAAGACATCTCCTGTGTGTGGGGTGTGGCTTTTTTGATATGCAGTTCTCCTTGTTCTCGTGTAGGTGTTACACAGTAGGAATGTTAATGAAGTGCAGCAGTTTGGAGCTGTTCTGCAGGAGAAGGGCACTTGGCTCATTTATCCTGTCGATTCAGGGCTGAACGCAGTGAAACTTCCCTCTGCAAAGAAGAACATGGCTGCGCGTATGGCAGACTTCCTTGATCATTTGTTTCCAGACACCAAAACAGCGGATGGGTAGCCGGTGTGCTGGAGCCAAGTGTCGACATAGGAATTGAAGAGGGTGTGCGTGTCCCTGTCTCTCTCTGTGCTCGCCCACTGTTGAGTCATCGTAGCATATGCATGGGCAAGAGTTATTGCTGCCCGAACGTAATTGGAATCGTGGTTACGGAGAACGCACCACAGTTTGTCAGCCTTGTCCTTTTTCCACCCTGGGAAGATGAAAGGCAGGCAGGCTTCTCCGTCGATTACAAGAGCAGTTGCTCATCTGCATGATGAGAATTGCTTTGCTCCCACGCTTGGGAAACCATTTCTGCAGAATGTTAAAAAGATTTCTGAAATAGAAAAGGTGCGCATAGCTGAAGGCCTCAGTACACCAGCCAGGCAGCATCCAGGGCTGTGTGTCAGAGAGGAACACTCTGCACCCACGTTGTGCAGAGATGTCATCAAAGTCGGTATTCAGCTGGTTCGGAATGTGAACTTGTCTTGTTTGTGGGGCTCAGGCTGTGTTACAAATCAAGTGTCACTTCCACAGAAGATCTTCTCTGGCTCAGAATGCAAAATGGGATCTTGAGTGTCTGTGTGGTCAGAGGGAAGCCTTTGTTTTTGGCGCCTGTGCAAAGCACCCTGTACTCTAGGATTGTGGTTCTCAAACTTTTTTGAGGCCCTAGAGACCTCTACCTGATTTATAAAGGCCAAGGGGTGTGGGTATAATGTGGATTTGGCAGCAGTGCTCCCCCCCCCCGTGGCAGCTTGTTTAACCCTTGGTACGCATAGCCTAATCTTCTCTGTCAGTTCCACAAACCACCCAAAATTGGGTCATGACTCACTAGTGGGTCCGGGACCCACAGTTTGAGGACTGCTGCTCTAGATGAAACTTTCCTGTGATTGCTGAGCTGGGCATGGGGTTGTAGCTCAGTCATAGCACAAGAAGCTCCTGGTCTCAATCCTTGGTAGAGGTGAGAAAGAGCCCAGTCTGAAAGCCTGAAGAACCGCTGCAGTTCTGTCAGTGTAGAGACCACAAAGCTAAAATGGACCAATTTTCTGACTCAGTAGAAGGCAGCTTCATAGGTGCTGAGCAGGGGTTGGACTAGATTACCTCTATGGGACCTTCTGACTCTAACGTCTGTTAATCTATGCTCAAGGCAACTTTTCCCTTTTATTTGCAGTAGTGAATCTGTATTAAGTTGAATGCACCTGCTTTTAGCTATATTTGGCATTTCACCTCATCAAGAGGAGATACAGTAGACTTCAGCAGGGTCCATTTGGACTAAAATTGTAAAATGCAAAAGATGGATAGAGGCCCCCACATAGCAACTCATCATACTGAAAATAAACTGGAAATCCAGCGTTAGTCTGTCTACCAATAAGCTTTTTATAGCTAGATAGTATGTGATCAAGAACTATATTAGCCTTCATTACATTTTATGCATGCTTCCCCTCGGTATAGACAAACCCCTTGCACAGAATAAAATGGCATCTGTTTCTCGCTGGCACTGTATGTCTGTCTTGATAGCCGGAAATGGCTTGGTTGCTGTCAATTACAATGAATTATTTTTAGCTAGCAAGGCAGCTCTCTTTCCTTCTCTATGGATCTTGCTTTGTGTTGATTGAAGTCATCTTGCAAGCTGTTTCCTGCTAATTTCTCTGGGATGGCAATTGTCTTCTGTCAAGTCATGCCCAACCAGCTCACGAAGGGCTATGTCCTTTTCTCCCCTGCCTAGACTGTATTTGTATGCTTTGCTGTGCATCCAAATGGAAGAACATGTTTCGATTTTGCAGGCAGGCTCTGTAAATAATATATCAGTGGCGGCCACAGTTCCTAATCTAATCCCAAGAGCCACATACCAACATCTCTGTTTGACTCAGATCACCACTGCACCAGCCCAGCCAGGGAGTTGAACCAAACCTGAACCCAAACCCATAAATGGGCTCAGAGAAGTACTTCCAGTGACCTGAAACTGAATAGAATCCCTAAACCAGTGGTTCCCAAACTGTGTGCCACAGTGCCCAGGAGCACCAAGTTAAACTCACAGGGTCACAGTGGAGTGTCCCCAGCGGCTTCTTCTTACTGGCTTTCCCAGGTGCCGTCATCTTGAATTGCACAAGGTCTTCTGCAATTCAGGATGGTGGAGCCCAGGAAAGCCAGGCGATGGCAGCAATGCAACAGGGCTCCATGACCGTGGAAAGTTTGGGAACCGCTGCCCTAAACTCAGAAAATAGTAACCTGTTCAATAATCCAGCTTGCAATTGTATGATGAATCTTTCATTTTCCTGTTTGATTTGTAAATGCTCTTTAAAAATTCAAAAACACACAGTTTAAATTCTTTTACCTTAGGTAAGTGGTATTCAAAATGGGGCGTCACGACACCCCAGTCTGAAGGCCTTGGCTTCTGCCCCCTTAAGGGGCAGGGGGCAGGGGGGAAGGCAGCAACTTGATCCCCAGGATTGCACTGCTCATGGGGCTGCAGGGACTAGTGAGTGCAGCCCCCCTCCCCCGCAAGGACTTACTATGGTTTCCAAACTCCCAGAGAGTTTGAAAACCGCAGCCTTAGGTGAAAAAGCGATCGCTGTATTCGTTTTATAGAGCAGTGGTTCTCACACATTTAGCACCAGGACCCACTTTTTAGAATGAGAATCTTTCGGGATCAAGCAGGAAAATTTTTAATAATCCTAGGCTGTAATCCTACCCACACTTACCCAGGAGTAAGTCCCATTTATTATAATTGCTAAAAGATTATACATAGTATAATAGTATAGTTTGAGGAACACTGTTATAGAGTAACATTGCAGGCAGAAGAGTTTTGATATTATTCGGCATGACATGGGTCTACACCAGCTCAGAACCAGTTCGTTTGGGTCTGACCCTGTCTCTAAGCCACTTTGTAAGGTTTGCAGTTGACCTGCATTCGAACGGAAGAGTTTAAAAAATGCTGATGAACCTGATCTGAATTCCATTTTTTCAATTATTCCCTGCTCCTGTTTCTCCCCTTCCTTGTCATTCGTCCCCTGTGCCACTGCTACTTCCTCAGTTCGCCCACAAGTGTGGCTTATTCAGAGTGACCACACTGATGTTCCTTCTGTTCCCCATCCCTACAATGCCTGTTCTCCATCCTTACTCCTGACTTTTGCCTGTTTCTACAAAATGCTTTCTTGCCATTTTTTTTGGTACCAGACATGCTTCGATGCTTGTTTCACTTGGCTTTGTCTGTGTGCTCAGTGGAGCCATGCTGTGACAGGAGGCAGCCTTTGCCTGCGCAAGTTCTGCCTAGCATGGTGTCTTTTATACTGGAGCCAGGCTTAGCAAAGGCAGTGAGTGGTGTTTTTGCTTCACCTGCCGTTAGTTGTGGCGCCTTTGTGGACAGAAGGCAAACTGCAACAGTGCATATCTCAGTGAAGGTGGCATTCTGCGCAGGGGCAGATCCAGTGTTTATGTTGGGGGGCCATGAGCACTATCTTAACTCCAGAGCCCTGGTCAACCAGGCAGGTGGGCTCCCGGTTGAACTTTGGGCTCCATGGTCAGGGTTTGCTGTGCAAGTAGACCTGGGCTCCCGTGCAGACTTGGAGCCCTGATCTACCTACCAGGTAATTCTGGGCTTCCATTCCAACTCTGCCCTCTGGAGTCACCTCTTCCAAGTGGGGAAACCTGGGGTCCCGGCCAGCCACAATCTTGCCGCCAACCCCCGCCCAGTGGGCTTTCCCCAGGTGACTGATTTCACTCCCCATCCTGGGGGGTGCCCTTCCACACTGACGCGGCAGTTTGTGGGGGGGGCTATGCACCCATGGTCCCTCCTTGGATCTGCCCCTGACTCTGTGTGTACTTGGGTTCACTGCAAAAACGAATGGAATAGTTGTTAAAAAATGGTCCAGGCACACAACTATATTGAGTTACACTAGTAAGGGAGGAAAAAAAAACCCAGTCTGTGGAAATTGCTGTATGCGGAGTGGCTTGAAGTTGTTCCAAACTCCCTGGGAACGGGGGTTGGAATCCAGCATAACTGCAGGGTCCCAGCCCCACCTCCCGCTTCCTGCCTGCCTGCCCACCTGCCCTCCCCTGCCCAGGAACACCTCCCGCCTCCTCCCCAGAACCTTGTATCGGCCCAACCAGGCCAACGCAAGGCTCACTGCAGAAGTCGCCATGGAAGCTAAATTCAGCCTCTGTGTGCCAGCGCACCTCCATGCGCTAGCACGGCTTACTCCCGAGGAGGCGCAAATGTGCTTTATGGCACGTTTGCGACCCTCCTGGGCTGGCACAAGGGACTTGCGCCTGCTCATGTCGTTCTCTGGATTGCACACTTAGTGCCTTGTCAGTGTGCCGTGAGATGAAAAAGGCTAAAAATTGCTGCACTAAGGTATTGTACAAGACATAAGGACGTTTCAAAATGACAGATACCTTGGGGATGGAAAGGCAGGATATAAATATTTTGGACCGAATAGAACATCCAAAACAAATCACAGTTAAACAGCCATATTGAAAACCTAAAAATCAGACCTTGTGGTTAATAATTGCCTGCTTTAAAACCCAGACACATTAGCAATGTAGAACACACTCATGGACACATCAGTTTGACTGCCATCAATATCACTGGAAATGGCAGTACAGCATACTGTGGTTTTCAGTAATCATCTCATTTCAGTCTCCTCCTTTAGGGCACTATCCTAGCCCCTTATGTCAGTGCTTTCCATTCCCTTGCTGAGGAGCCCTCCATGAGTGACACCCAAATGCAGGTTGCAGCACATGTCCCATTGGCACCGCTATGCCAGTGCTGGAAAGCACTGACATAAGGGGTTAGGATTGCACCCTTAGTTTCTTATTGCACTGTTAGTGGGATCCACGGATAGTATCGCTTGCCTCACCTTATGCGCTTACACTTTCATCATCCCAGCAAGTTCCTTCCGAACATGAGAGACCAAATCCTTATTCTGGTTGGGGAGATCTGAATCCTGGGATATTCACTTCAAATAGAAAGCGAATGAGTGAAGATCTCTACCTTTGCTTGTTTTGCAGAGGCTAATAATTATTGCTAATAATTATTAAGGCAGATAAGGCAGGCAGCCTAATCCTATTGTATCGTATTAGAATCACTGCAAACACAACAGGGCTATTGTCTTTTGCAAACAGCACACGGGCAGGTGTCCAATCTATATCTGCACACCGAATCAGTATTTAAAAGATACTCCCATCAGTATAGCAATGAAAAGCAAAACTTCCGGCTTTTAGCGGCCCTTTGCAATTTCCTCCCAGAATAGCATACAATGGAACTGGCAACGTTGACTATCTTTCCTGTGTATCCTTTTCCCTCCTTCCCTCCCTTCCTGACAGCGTGCAATGAAACGAAGGATTTCTGCCCTGAGAATGAGCTCAGCCCAGTAACTCTATTAGGATATATAGATTGCACCTTTAAAATAAACCGAACACAAAATGCCTTACAGATTGGAAATCCATAACAGATTTATCATGTCCCCTGTGCTACCAAAATAGCACTTGGGTTTCTTTCTTCGTTCATTAGAGGGAGGAATGAACCTTTTTGTCAAGTCATTTCCTGACCAATGAACACAACTGTCGGCCCAGATAAAACGCTAGTCTTCTTATTAAAAATCCACCAGGCAGATGTTCAACTCGGGTGATAGCGCAGTGGTTTTATTAAGGTCCTCTGACTAAGGTATACGGCTGGGGTAAATTAGCTTCATGAAACCTTTGCATCTTGCAATCAGAAGAGACAGTATGGTGTAGTGGTTAGAGTCGAATTAGGGGAGACCTGGGTTCAGATCCCCATTGAACCCCAGTGTGTCCTGCCCAGTACCCCACACAACACTTTACATTGAATTAAGATAACTTTGCAATGAGACCACGGCAAAATGGAAAAGGTAGGTTGTCATCTGCGTAAATTCATTCTTGTGGCCAAACTACACATGACATTTAATAATGGCCCATCAGGTTTTATTTTTTAATTTTGTCAATAGCACATGTGTAAGGGCCCAACCAGGATAACCCGTGCTATCACCCCAGTACAGATCGGAGTGCTGCATTTATTAGTAGGGCCATTGGGGGATGTGAGCCCCCCACCAACAGCATGGTGTGCCTTGTCAGTTGTAAAAAAAAAACTGATGGTGTGCCTCTACAGTTTTAGTTCCTTGTCTGTGTGCCTTGAGATGAAAAAGGCTGAAAATCACTGCTATAGTATATGCTGTTTTAAGCCTGCATTTTAAAGCCAGTGCATTTACACCTCTGGTGCATTGCAGCTCAAACAGCACCATGGATCCCCTGACAAAAGTAAGCTACATGGGAAAACAACCCAATAAACAGAGGGAGGTTTACCCCAAACCGCAATTAGGATTTGGAGAAGGAACAGCTCATCTCATCTGTAAAGAACTATCCAAAAAGCATATTTTTAGATACTGTTATGAAGTAGTAAAACCAACCATTTTAGTTTCCTGGGCAACATATAGTTTCTTAGAAGGTGCACTGTTAAAGAAAAAAAAATCTGAATTACGTTGACACGGAGAATGGAAAGTCACAAGTTTCCACCTGGTTTATGTGAAAGGATGTTATAGTCTCAATACCATGTGACTTTAGTTTCTGTTTGCATGATGTGGATTGAAAATGGCAACTCCTTCTAGATGATGCCACAAGCTCTTATAACAGAGTCATTATAAGACTGATGTTTCTGTAATGTAAATGCTGACATCCTGTTTCGCTCTCTGATAGAGCACAATTTGCTGCCAGGAGGATAATAGAATCAGGGCCGGCCTCTTTCCTTTTGGCAAATGGTTCTGTATCACAGAGTAATAAAAAAAAATGATGGAAGTGAAAGTTTACACTATTGCTGTAAAGTTGGATGCCTTTTCCATTATTAAAAAAACATCCAGAGAGTGGAAGACATTTAAGTTCACTGCTTAGGACTGGGTTGTGAGGCTTTAACATAGTCCTGTTAAACTATGATCCATAGTTTAACAGGATCATTAGGCTGGAATGAACTGCCCTGACTGAAGCTGCCTTAGTCAGACCATTGGTTCATCTAGAGTCTAGACCAGGGGTGTCCAAAGTTTTTGGCTGGAGGGTCACATCATCTCTCTGACACTGTGTCGGGGCCGGGGGGGGGGGGGAAGAATTAATTTACATTTAAAATTTGAATAAATTTGCATAAGCTTACATAAATGAATATATTAAAGATGAACTTATATGAATGAATAAAGGTCTTGCAATAGCTCAAGGCCTATAAAAGGCCTGGCACAAAGCAAGGCTTGCCTTTCCTTTGCTGACTCTGCTGCATCACAGACATGAAACAGCAAGCAGTGGAGGGAGCCCTCATATCACAGCTCATGCAAGAGGTCAAACAGCCGCCCTCATGCTGAGAGCAGTTGCGTCGGGCCAGTGCGGGCTCCAACAAATCTCTGGAGGGCCAGAGGCTCATTGGAGACTGGGGGCTCCCTGAGGGCTGCATTGAGAAGCCTCAAGGGCCGCATGTGGCCAACCCAGGGTTTGGGCACCCCTGGTCTAGACCAATAAGGGATAGGCAGACCAGAAGTGGATTTTTATATGAACTGACTCCATTCTCTGTTCTGGGCACCCTGTTCCGGGCACTGCTCAGAAGCACCGTATTCCTCAACCTATGAATGTGAGTTCAGCCCTCTGAGCCGCTGTTTCGTACCTGGCTCCTGCTTCTAGAACAGCATTTCTCAACACTTTATCCCCTGCCGTACCACTTTGCATGGTCCACCTATTGGAGATACCACCGCAAGTACGTGGTGATGATGTCATCGCCAGTTACTTATAAGAACAGCCTCACTGGATCAGGACATAGGCTCATCTAGTCCAGCTTCCTGTATCTCACAGCGGCCCACCAAATGCCCAAGGAGCACACCAGATAACAAGAGACCTCATCCTGGTGCCCTCCCTTGCATCTGGCGTTCTGACATAACCCATTTCTAAAATCAGGAGGTTGCGCATACACATCATGGCTTGTACCCCGTAATGGATTTTTCCTCCAGAAACTTGTCCAATCCCCTTTTAAAGGTGTCCAGGCCAGACGCTGTCACCACATCCTGTGGCAAGGAGTTCCACAGACCGACCACACGCTGAGTAAAGAAATATTTTCTTTTGTCTGTCCTAACCCTCCCAACACTCAATTTTAGTGGATGTCCCCTGGTTCTGGTGTTATGTGAGAGTGTAAAGAGCATCTCTCTATCCACTTTATCCTTCCCATGCATAATTTTTATGTCTCAATCATGTCCCCCCTCAGGCATCTCTTTTCTAGGCTGAAGAGATCCAAACGCTGTAGCCTTTCCTCATAAGGAAGGTGCCCCAGCCCAGTAATCATCTTACTCGCTCTCTTTTGCACCTTTTCCATTTCCACTATGTCCTTTTTGAGATGTGGCAACCAGAACTGGACACAATACTCCAGGTGTGGCCTTACCATCAATTTGTACAATTGAGTTGGCAACCTTCAGTCTCAAAAGACTATGGTATCGCACTCTGAATGGTGGTTCTGGAACAGCATCTAGTGTGGCTGAAAAGGCCAATTCAGGAGTGACAATCCCTTCCACACTGGGAGCAAGTGCATAAGAACATAAGAACAGCCCCACTGGATCAGGCCATAGGACCATCTAGTCCAGCTTCCTGTATCTCACAGCGGCCCACCAAATGCCCCAGGGAGCACACCAGATAACAAGAGACCTCATCCTGGTGCCCTCCCTTGCATCTGGCATTCTGACAAAACCCATTTCTAAAATCAGGTGGTTGCGCATACACATCATGGCTTGTACCCCAGTCTGTCCCTGGTCTGTCTCCCTGGCTATGGGCCTTCCTTCTTTGCCTCTTTGCCTCAGTTTTATTATTTGTACAATGTACAAATACAATATTTGTACAATTTGTACAATGGCATTATAATATTAGCGGTTTTGTTCTCAATACCTTTTCTAATCATCCCAAGCATAGAAGTGACCTTCTTTACCGCTACCGCACATTGGGTCAACACTTTCATCAAGCTGTCCACCACCACCCCAAGATCTCTCTCCTGATCTGTCACAGACAGCTCAGAACCCTTTAGCCTATGTGTGAAATTTTGATTTTTTGCCCCAGTATGCATGACTTTACACTTACTGACACTGAAGCGTGTCTGTCATTTTGCTGCCCATTCTGCCAATTTGGAGAGATCCTTCTGGAGCTCCTCACAATCACTTCTGGTCTTCACCACTCAGAAAAGTTTGGTGTCATCTGCAAACTTTGCCACCTCACTGCTCACCTCTGTCTCCAGGTCATTTATGAAGAGGTTGAAAAGCAGATCATTGAAAAGCAGGTTGAAAAGCAGGTTGAAAAGGTTGAGGTTGAAAAGCAGGACAGATCCTTGGGGCAGGACAGATCCTTGGGGCACACCGCTTTTCACTCCTCTCCATTGTGGAAATTGCCCATTCACACCCACTCTCTGTTTCCTGGTCTTCAACCAGTTCTCAATCCAGGAGAGGACCTACCCTCTGCCCTACTTCTGGAGTGGGAGGCCAGATGCAATGAAATGAACACCAGGAAAAGGCTCAGAGCAGATGACAGGGCTTTTCTGGAGCTGGTGGGGAGGCTGGAGAGTACTAAAGCACAGGATGCCTGTGATGCCAAGCAGTTCTGGTGAGACAGGAGGTCCTGTTGGAGCTGGTGCTGCCTGTCAACAAGCCAAAGCTACCCACTGCCACCAGGGAGGAGGACTTGGGTAATGCGAACTCCCTCCCCCTGGCAAAGTCTGAGACCAACCTACTACTGTTCCCCAGTGCACCATTGGGTGGTGCCCCAGGGCCCCCACAAGAATAAAAACAGGCATGAGCATCTGTTAAACTTTTTTTTTGTCTCATAAAGCTAGGTGGGTCCCGATAAGCTATCACAGGACTCTCTCTGTTGTCTCCGTACTGAACAAACCAAATCAGCATTCCCTTTTAGAATTGTTTGCTTCAGTTCTGTTTAAATTTTATGTTTAAAACTTGGCAAATGTGTTGTCCCCAAAACGTTATGATCACTGGCTTCGATGGTTTTAATGAGCATCAGGGAAAATTCATGATCTGTCGAAGGTTAGTAGTCAAGTCTAAATGGAATCTTGCATGGAGGCAGGTCGACCCCTAAACACGGTTTAGGGGGAGCTACAGTGAGGGGGGGCTATTGGCTGCATACCCTGCCTGTAGCTTCTTGGAGGTGTCTGGCTGGCCGCAGCAGGAAACAGGATGCTGAACCTTTGATCTAATCCAGAAGGGCTCTCCTTATGTCCTTAGTTTTACTTGCAGTAAAACAGAAGGTTTCTGCAATGCTTCCTGCATCCGGATAAACATTTCTGTATTAAACAGAAGCAAAAAAGTGTACTGAGTACAAACTGTCCGTATCCAAGCGAAGACACAGAGACATTGCAAACTGATTTTGGAAGCAGAAAGAGTGCAAGCTTTCAGATTTTTTTTTTTTCCAGAACTTGATTAGCTGTGGAGGGGGGGGGGGAACTTGTGAAAAAAACCAGTCAGTGTGCGCACAATTGCGTAGTTCTTTGCCCCTCACCATGAGTAGGCATAGTAGAGTAGAGTATAGAGTATCTAGAGTAGAGTAGAGTAGAGTAGAGTAGAGTAGAGTTCTCCTCTATGGAGAACTCGTGCAAGGAAAGCGCCCTACAGGTAGACCACGGCTGCAATACAAGGACATCTGCAAGAGGGATCTGAAGGCCTTAGGAGTGGACCTCAACAGGTGGGAAACCCTGGCCTCTGAGCGGACCGCTTGGAGGCAGGCTGTGCAGCATGGCCTTTCCCAGTTTGAAGAGACACTTGGCCAACAGGCTGAGGCAAAGAGGCAAAGAAGGAAGGCCCACAGCCAGGGAGACAGACCAGGGACACACTACACTTGCTCCCGGTGTGGAAGGGATTGTCACTCCCGAATCGGCCTTTTCAGCCACACTAGATGCTGGGCCAGAACCACCATCCAGAGCGCGATACCATAGTCTTTCGAGACTGAAGGTTGCCAACATGGATGGCATGGATGGACCATGAGTAGAAGCAGAACAACTGCGTGCTCCATAAGCAAATGCCCCATAAGCTTAATTTGTGTAATTCAGCAGTGGAACCACTAGGGTTTACAACACCTGGTGCGGGAGGCTAGCGTGTCACCCCCATGCAGTGTCACCTCCTCCCATGCAGTGGGCGGGCAGTAGGCGGGGCAATACACCAGACAATGGATGTGGTGATGCACCATTGTCCCGCCCCTGCTGGGTTTTTGGCTATACCTTTTGATAGAATAGAGATACTGCAACATGGTTTATTGCACTGCATCCTGCATGAAATTATGCATCCAGTGATATATACTAGCATGGTGGTATTATCAAGATTTTAAACATTTTGGCCGATAGCGGTGTCACCCCCCTCACCAGTGCACATCACCCAGTGTGGCCTGCACCCCCCTCCCGCGCTCTCTTAGTGACGCCACTGTAATTCAGACAAGTCCCAGAATCCAGCTCTCCTGAGCACAAGACTTGGGTTCCTTTGCAGTATAATTTATGCTGCAACTTCAGCTGGGCTGAATTATTTTCTGGCAACTCACCATCACAGTCTCTCTCTAGTTAAGTAGAAAGTAGCCATTTTTGTAGCTACTCTTTTGGGTAGGGGCAATTAGTATGTTGCTTGGGGAAGGGGACTTTCTGTTGGTAATCTGTAGAGCACCCTACTCATAATGGCTCTATGTAAATAATACATCTTTTCCATTACCATCTGTGCCAGCATTGTATCAGCGCGCAATTAGCTGTTAGAAACGTTCCTTTTTCCTCACCAATTTGGAGAAAAATAAGTGTCCATACTTAAGCATCTACCACCCGCTGCTCCCATATAGAATAAATAAGCCACCTGTGAGTCACCACTTAATGCTGAGTGTTGTATGGAGGACTATACAAGTCTAAGAAAGTTGCAGGTTGTGCTTTTGATTCAGGAAGGCTTGCAAAAGAACGGTGTCACCTCACGTATAATGAACCTTTGTAAGGTGTGGGCACATTTCAATCTTGTAAGATTGACTTAGCTTTTCATTAGCACCCTGAGGTCCACCAGCTGGAGCCAGATGAAAAACAGTGGTTGAATGGGCAGAGCCAGGTGCAAAATGGTAAACCAATTGGCTACTGAATCCCATGTGCCGTGCTCCAGAATGACCTGCATATACAATTGTAAATCTATATCTGGCATATCTCAGTTACAGACCTGGCCCCCTGTGTTGCCCCGGGGCACGGGTCCACAGGGCCCCCCCCAGAATGCTTACCTAGCCACAGGGAGCCTTCTGAGGCTTCCAAAGTGCTCTTAGCAGTTCCGGTTTCTTAGAAGTACTGCTTAAGAGCACTCCGGAGGCTTCAGAAGGCATTCAGAGCCATCCCAAATGCCACACGGGGCTTCGCCTGACTGAGGCCAGTCAGAGGTGGCCAGGGAGTAGAGGCAGCAGTGGTGGTGGGTGCAAAGGTGCCACCCCTATGAGGCCCAGAGGTATGGCACCTGAGGCTTTTGTCCCCTCCAGGCCCACCGCTGAGTTATGCATGTGTTATGTCAGGTATCTCAAACATAAGTTCCACAAAAGCTTCAGAAGTTCAGCCTGCAGAAGTTCAGCCCGCAGAAGCTCATGATAATTGGGTTCTCCCAGCACCGCTACCAGCTGTTCTTGGTGATGCCTTGGCAGAAGTGGGGCTGTTGAAAGGGTAGCCTGCCTTTCAAGGGCTCCCCCATATCTTGAACATATCAAGATTTGCAGACTTTCATTTACAGCCATTGGGTTCCTAGGTGAGGGGAAAAAGTGCTTATTTCTGGTCATCACTTGCCTAATGACATCCCTTTTGGCTCTCAGCAGGTGCCGTGAATGCTGTTCGGCCCTCTGTATGCAACCGGTTTGAGGCCCTTGTATTATGTAGCGTAACTCTAATTCTGCATCAGGGATTCTGGCAGCCTTATTTCAGAGTGGGGGAAAAAAAGTTTTTGTCATTGCTATTGTCAAGGATTCAGGTCAGAAATATCTACTGCAAATCATCATGCTCACACTCTCACAAGTGGATCCCGATCTGCCCACCCCTGACGGATAGTAAGATCAGTGTTATAATGCCCGTTTTGCAGAGAAAAAGGGAACTGAGTCTAAGGGTTAGTGGTTTGCCTAAAGCCTCCTAGAGAATCCCTAGCTGAGATGCATTTTGAACTGGGGACTTCCTGGTTTGCTGCTCAGTCTCTTCAGCCACTGTACTACACTGCGCTGGCCCTTGCCATTTCCACCCCCACCCTGGAAAGCCCCCAGAATGCTCAAATGTGAATCTAGAGATGAGTCGCAGTCCCAGCATGAGTCAGCAGTGGCCAGGTGTGCATTTCACTGACTCTGTCTGATGTGCCAGACCCAGGCCCCACCTTAGTCATTCACAAACCTATTGCTTCCAGGCTAGATCACCGTAATGCACTTTATGTGGGGCTCCCTTGAAAACAGTCCAGGAGGTACGACTGGAGTTTTGTCAGGAGCAATCTGGCCATATTAATAATAATAAAATAATAATAATGCAGGTATTTCTATACCGCCTTTCTTGGTCCTCAGATTTCTCCTCGGACTTTATTCAAGGCAGTTTACATAGGCAGGCTAATTAAATCCTCGTAGGGATTTTTACAATTTGAAAGAAGGTTCTATCTTTCAAGAAACCACAACATTCGGATGTTTCTTTCTTGATCTGGTCGCACATTCTGGCCTCCATCCTCCCACGCTCAGAGCAGATGGAATAACTCGGCTCAGCTTGTCAGCTGCTTCAAGGTCGCACAGTGCCGGTGGCCTTGAACTGGCGACCTGTGGATGTTATCTTCAGGCAAACGGAGGCTCTACCCTCTAGACCAGGGGTGTCCAAAGTTTTTGGCTGGAGGGCCACATCATCTCTCTGACAATGTGTTGGGGGCCGGGGGGAAAAAAGAATTAATTTACATTTCAAATTTGAATAAATTTACATATGTTTACATAAATGAATATATTAAAGATGAACATATGAATGAATGAACGTCTTTCAATAGCTCAAGGCCTATAAAAAGCCTTGCACAAAGCAAGGCTGGCCTTTCCTTTGCTGCTGCTGCTGCATCACAGACGTCAAACAGCAAGCAGTAGAGGAAGCCCTCATCCCACAGCTCACGCAAGAGGTCAAACAGTTGCCCTCATGCTGAGAGCGGTTGCATCAGGCCTGTGTGGGCTCCAACAAATCTCTGGAGGGCCAGAGGCTCATTGGAGACTGGGGGCTCCCTGAGGGCCGTATTGAGAGGCCTTGAGGGCCACATGTGGCCCCCGGGCCAGGGTTTGGGCACCCCTGCTCTAGACCAGGGGTGCTCAAACTTTCAACTTTAGGGATGCTGGACCTTGTCATCTGTGGGATGACAAGTTGCACCTGCTGCAATTCTCTCTTCTATACACTTGTTAAAGGTCCAGCATCCCTAAAGTTGAAAGTTTGAGCACCCCTGCTCTAGACCAGGGGTGTCCAAAGTTTTTGGCAGGAGGGCCACATCATCTCCCTGACACTCTGTCGGGGGCCGGGGAAAAAAAAGAAATTTACATTTAAAATTTGAATAAATTTACATAAGTTTACATAAATGAATATATTAAAGATGAACTTATATGAATGAATGAAGGTCTTGCAATAGCTCAAGGCCTATAAAAAGCCTTGCACAAAGCAAGGCTGGCCTTTCCTTTGCTGCCGCTGCTGCATCACAGATGTGAAACAGCAAGCAGTGGAGGGAGCCCTCACCCCACAGCTCATGCAAGAGGTCAAACAGTTGCCCTCATGCTGAGAGCAGTTGTGTTGGGCCAGTGTGGGCTCCAACAAATCTCTGGAGGGCCAGAGGCTCATTGGAGACTGGGGACTCCCTGAGGGCCGCATTGGGAGGCCTCAAGGGCCACAAGTGGCCCCAGGGCCAGGGTTTGGGCACCCCTGCTCTAGACCAACCCTCCAGACCAGACCAGTCCAGACCAGACCTCCTGCCCAGATCCATATTACCCGGATCTCCTTTCTCTGGCTCCCAGTTTATCTCTGGGTTCCAGTCAAGGTGCTGCATTAGACCTATAAGCACTCAAGGGCTTGGGATTAGAACATTTAAAGCAGTGTTTCTCAAAGTGTGCTCCTAAGAGCCCTGGGACTCCCTGGCACCCTTTCAGGGGCTCACCATAAGTGGCCACTGTCTGTTCAGGGCTGAACCACTTCACGCATGCACCGACACTCTGGGACTCTCCAAGACCCTGCACATGCACCATCGGGGCTCCCTGAGACTCTGCTTAGGTGTGTGAAAGGCTCTGGAGTAAAAAAAAAAAGTTTGGGAACCACTAATCTAAAGAATCCCATCCATCATATGAGCCTTCCCAAGACCTTTGTGCTACTATCGAGGCCTTCCGTAGGTTCCCTTCCACATCTGAGTTCAGGTGGATGAGTGCCAAGAGAAGGCTTTTTGGGCTACGGCAAAAACCAAACAACCTCTCCACTGAACTCGTGCAAGGAAAGCGCCCTACAGGTAGACCACAGCTGCGATACAAGGACATCTGCAAGAGGGATCTGAAGGCCTTAGGGATGGACCTCAACAAGTGGGAAACCCTGGCCTCTGAGCGGCCCGGCTGTGCAGCATGGCCTTTCCCAGTTTGAAGAGACACTTGGCCAACAGTCTGAGGCTAAGAGGCAAAGAAGGAAGGCCCATAGCCAGGGAGACAGACCAGGGACAGACTGCACTTGCTCCCGGTGTGGAAGGGATTGTCACTCCCAGATTGACCTTTTCAGCCACACTAGACGCTGTGCCAGAACCACCTTTCAGAGCGCGATACCATAGTCTTTCGAGACTGAAGGTTGCCAATACCTAATGTCTCCACTGTGGTACACCTTCCCCTTCACTGCCTGCCTTCAGACAAGCCAGGAAGGTAATTTTGTTTAAAGAGGCTTTTATAGGACTCTGATGTCATGCTTCCTGCTGCATCACTTTTCCAAAGACAGAATGTAACTCTCTTTTCTATTTGACTTGCAGACAACAGCAAGCCAGAAGCACAGCTGGCAGCATTCAACTGCTAACATTTTCATTTTTTTCAGTGGAATGCAAAGTGCTTCTTATCTATGAAAGGTCTGTAATGCACAACCCATTAACTCAATTTGCAATCCTCTTTGCACTTACCTGGGAGTAAGTCCCATCAAACTCAGTAGGGCTTGTGTTCTGAGGAATGCACTGGATTGCACTATTGGTCATCTACCCCGTTAATCTCCCTTTGTGGTTACAAAAGTGATCCTCCTGTACTATGAGTAAAAGGACATTAAGCAGACTGAAAGAGCTTCTGGGGTTTTGTGGAAAATTCTGTGTCTGTTTTTCGCTGTGCCATCCTGGAATGGTATTTGAAATGCCACATCATTGCAGTGGTGTTGTTAGTTCTTATTTTTTGGTCCTTTGCTATGTATACATCCTGGCCATTGTTTTCCTATTTGCCTTTTACCTCCAGGTTTCCCAAGGGCAGTTTTTCAAGGTGGGGATAAACTGGCTATCTGACAGCAGCACACTGTGCTGGCATAGGCCTTAATTGTCCTACACATGTCTACTCAGAAGCAAGTCCCATTATATTCAATGGGGATTATTCCCAGGAAGATATAGGATTGCAGCCTCAGAGATATTCATCTATGTTTGTACCAGTGGCATAGCTAGAGGGGGTGCAAAGCACTAAGTTTTGCAGGGAGCCTCACTGTGCCGTACAAGCGGCCCCTCCCCTTCAGAGCCAAATGGAGGTGTACGCCTGACTCCAAAGGGTAGAAGAAGGGACTGCTTGCACATTGTGGTGAGGCTGCCTGCAAAACTTAGTGCTTTGCACCCCCTCTAACTAAGCCACTGGTTTGTTCCAAAGAGATATCTCTTTTTAGATCTCTTTGACGCTTGGGGAGGAAACTCTTAAAACATTTTTATTTCAAGAAGAAAAAGATTGATTGACAGGAAACTGTCACCAGGATTTCCTGCCTGATATTGCCCTGCATATGCATGTTAAATCAACAAGAAAAATAATATAATTTGTTCTCATGTTTCCATGGTGACTAAAGGGAGTAGTAATTCCATCTTTTTTTCAGAGGAAAATTGGTACTTTCGTGATAAATTTAAATTAAAAAGAAAAAGGGACCATGTCTTCAAATACCTGGTTTCATAGTATGGGTATAAGCAATCAACTTCCACGAGGTCTAGTGACATGTCCTAATTAGGTACGCTAGAAAATTAGTTTCAAAATATACAGTCTGGGCAACATTCTCCATAGAAACCACATTTGTGCATTTTTGTTAGCTCTGAATGTCTATCTGCCAAACTAGGCAAGGTGTGCAAGATCTTTCCTAGTCTTCTTTTTCATTACTAAAACAATGCATTGAAAAAATCTAACAGGGTACTCAATTTTCATTTGCTTTCTAAGAACTATAAACTTGGAACTATAAATGTAGAGCTATAAACTATCAGGTCTTGTGGGAACCTAATCTGAATTGGGACAATGGTCCTAGGGTAAAAGCATCTAAACCTCCCCCCACCCCACAACCCAAATCCAAATCACCTCTCCCCCACCCCCAAATTGCTCTTTGCTGCAGAGGTCCTGAAAAAAATCTGGATGGTTACACCAGCTTTGAACCAACTGCCATTTATGGATGCATGTACTCTCTAAAACACTTGCATTCCAAAATTCAGTTTGCATTTAGTGGACTTTAAGGTCCAGATCCTAGAATAAGAGTGTGTTTTGCCGCCAACGACCACAGTTGGTAATCCAGTATTGAGTACAAATTGAGTACACCCTGTGCCTGGGGATATTTAATGTGAACCTTAAATGTGGATAGTGTACCTCTTAAGTAAGTACAATGGGAGAGTAAATAACCATTCAGATTTCATGTGAGTAAATTTTTAGTTCTTACAAAGCAAATGAAAATTGAGAACCCACTTAAATTTTTTCAGTGCAGTGTGCCACCTTGTTACAGATAATCCCTCTCCCCATTTTCTCACCAGAAATGCGTGCTTCCCCGGAAACCTAAGCTCTTATCTCTCCTTGGGTATCAATTCATTGTGTGCCACCTTTCCTAAATGAGTATTAAGTGGTGATTAACTCAAATAGCAGACATAACTGCACGGCATTATTTAAGAATTCTTGGTATGCCTTCGGTTATGGTAAGTCTGTCTCGACACTCGGAGAAATACTTTTTTTGTCTTCCTGAAGAATGTTCCCTCAAAATCAAGTTCTTACAAGAGTGAGCATGCCAGTTGAATAGGAAGACTTGCTTTTAAAGCAAACAGGTTTCGGGTTGTGGGTGGTATGTGTGTATGTGTGTTGTAAGCTTTCTGTATTGGCTGGCCTATTGAGGAACCCCTGAGCATCTGTCCTAGAACTGTGGTGCATTGCAAAGGATTCTGTACCATGGTCTAGTATGTTCATGTTTGGTTTGCGTAGGCCATTGTATTGGGCAAATGGGAACACAAATCATGTTCGAATTTCGCAAGCCCACCAGAAGCATGCCAAACACTCCCTTTCAGCTTCTTGTTGCTTCTCAGAAGCTTGTCCTTCAAGACTGATCTTCTTATTCAAAGTACCCTTGAGAAGCTTTCAAGGAACTCCACCCAGCTTTCCCAGTTTGAAAATCATTTTATTTTTTTAGAGTAATGTACCCAGAGAGACCGAGCTGTTTAAGATTTGCAGATAAGGTTCTCTCCATTAGCCATAGGAAACACAGCAGGTATCCCTGAGGAAATTAACCAAGTTAAATTAAAAACCATATTTTCGAAATAAAGAGTCCTGGAGACATGACAGAGCTAATTGGACCATTAGCCAAATGATGTCGTAGCTGCTTGTGCTTCAGCTGATTCCCGAACTGGTTCCCAAACTGTGAGGCGTGGCTCCCTGGGGAGTTGTGGAAACCAGCCAGGGGAGCCGCGGAATCCTCACAAAAAATATACTGCCCTATACAATGTATAGGATAGCAGCCCTAATGAGGAGCCATGACCAATGGCCCAGAAGATCAGGGGAGCCATTTGTTGAAAAAGTTTGGGAACCTCTGCCCATAGCCCTACAGAAAAGTGTAAAATGGCAAAATCACATAGAATTTAGAATCCTAATTCTTAACAGTAAAACTATGTCTTAGACATCAGTTGTGTTAATGCTTCCGAGGTGCTCAAAAATGGTTGGCAACCTTCAGTCTCAAAAGACTATGGTAGAAGCCTACAGCACCTGGTATTCCCAGGTGGTCTCCCATCCAAGTACTAACCAGGCCTAACTCTGCTTAGCTTCCCAGATCAGGCTAGGGCTCGACACAGGGTAAAGGAACAGGTGAAGGGTGGAGGTGCTCAAGTGGCCTCAGAAGCCCAGTGCAACTCCTGAACTGGATGAAGACCTGGGGATTTCCTTGGAAGGAGACCTAGAGATCTTCCATGTTGCCCTGTGCTTTTGACACCTGCAAAGCATCTTAGATGGGCAGCCCAACAAAACTGAACTTGATCTGCAAAAAGTCAAGCTCCTCCCCGGCTTGATCTGCAAAAAAGAACAGATCATCCCTGACATTGCGCTGAATTTCAAAGCTGCTCAATGAGGTCTGGAAAGAGTCCCCACCCTTTGATCCCGATCAAGACCAATTTTGGTCAGCTACCAAAGCCGGCCAACGTTTGTGCACCCCTGCAGATGATACAAAAGCACCACAAATCCCCAGACTTCTCTGTCCAAGGGAACAAATCCTGTTACATTTTCCCGTCAAACTTTCCGTCAGGGAAAATGGGGAGCACCATTTCCTATTATTTCCCCAGCAAGTCTCTGGGTTTATTCTCCGGAGGGAGATCATGTAAAATAACTCTTCTGGTAGGTGTGGTTGTGTAACTGTGTTGTAGACTCCAAGAAAAAGACAGATTTTTTTCTATCCCCACCCTACAAATTCCTCCTTTTCCCAAGCCTAGTTTCTTGGGCTTGGCCTGGAAGGTGTCCTTGAAGAGCAGAAAGCTGCTTTCAGACTTTTGAAAGCATCGTGCCCAAGTCAGACACACAAGTGAGAGCCAAGGAGTTTTGCTAGAAATAGCCGCTGATTGTCACAAACTGCTTTGCTCCCTGCTGTTTTTTCCCTTTGGTGTGTGTGGTTTTTTTTTTCTTTTTAGTTGCACAAAAAAAGTGTGCGCACAAAAAGCTTATTCACTGTTTCACATTTTCCAGCTTTGGTGGCCGTTTTTTTCTTTCCTAGCCAACGGAGAGATTTAGCGGCTGGGCTCTTGTCCAAGCCAATCAGAACGCCAGAATGGTAAGGAGGAGAGAGAGGACTAACAGTCTGATCCCGTTCAAATCCAATTTTTTTCAGTGGCACCTAAGGCTAAACTACACTTTATGCTAAGCATGTATTTAATGCTGGTGTGCTTGGCATTTAATCTTTAAATAGCAGCTGCAAGGGGGGGAGCTGTGATTGGGAAGGGGGCTTTCACTCTTTTTTCCCCCCTGGCCTTGGTCTGCATATCCCTTCCCCAAGTGGTTATTTTCCTTTACTGCCTATAGGAACTGCCTTCCAGGGTAAATAACAGCCCTGAAAGAAGGGAATGCCAAGCTCTCTCATCCCATTTAATAAATGAGTGCCATCTAATAAATGAGTACTATGATTAATGGCACCCTAAACAGATCGGCCCTAAACAGAATGTTTGTTTCTTTAGCACTTGAGGGTGGACCACTTGCTGTTTTGGTGAATGTGCATTCTCAAACCATTTATGGAGATACAGGTCCGTCCTCATTATCCATGAGTTTGCGATCCACGGATTTGATTCAACGTGAATTGCAAGCCTGTGCTGGAGGGCCTCAAAGGACCTCTGAGACGCGACCAGAAGTCACATGTAGGAGGTCTTTTGAGGCATGGGGGTGCCACACGCAACCTCCCTGTGCCTCTGGAGTTCTCAGAAGGCTTCCTAGAGGCCTCCAAAACACACCTCCAGATCTGTGGATCTATGTCCTTTGCCATCAGTCCTGTAAAAACAGTCACTTTACTGGTCTGGCCCTTGCATTCCAGGGAGGCACCTTGCACAGGTGCTCAAATGTGTCTCCTGCACGATTTGATTAAAAGGAAATGATCAGAGATAAAATATTTGTCATGTAACAAGATAGAGGAATTTCCTGGGGAGAATCGTTGCGCAAGGAACAGATCGAAACACATTCTTTGCATCTGTTAATTGTTGCCTGCAAATAATACTTCCCCTGCTGCATGGAGGGACACTCAGTCCTTCTTTTCACACACCTCACTGTGCAGCTGCAGGTTCGTGCCAGCTGGCCTGCCCCCCCCCCCAGGAGCATATAACAGCTGACTTCACCCTTTGTGGACTGGATAGTTTGCAAGAGCAGGTCCTACACCCTCATCACCTTATGTGCATGGGACTTCTGCTTGCACACTGGAACCCCAGCACAACCATGGCCTTGAAAGGTGCTGGTGGCTGAATTCTAATCAGGAACCATGGCCAGCTGGTGTGTGCATGGAGGGGGAGCCTGAGGAAAAGGGCCGTGGGGGTGCGAACTCTGTCTTGCTTAGTAACATGCAGCTCTGCCTCAATATTCCCACCCACCTCAGTTATTTTTCAAGATTTCTGTGGGGTTATTTGGCAACCCTGCATGATTAATCTGAAATATTTGGCTGCAGGCAGCGATCTGGTCACATGGATGAAGTCGAGAAAAACTGGAAGTCCAGCACATTCCTTTCTGATGAAACATCTGCAGCACAAGGACTGGCTTTTAAAGCAAAAGCTTAGGTTTTGCTCCAAAGACCTGAGGGGGAAGCAGCAGTGGGAAGCAGTGGGGAAAGCAAGTACCACCCTAGGGCTGAGAGAGCAGCCCCATAAGTTTTGAACAGCTATCAAAGCTTTGATCCATCTGAGAGCATCTATCAGTGTTTTGAAAATGTAAAAACTAATGAAGAAGTTTCACTGTAACTTCAGAATTTTATGAAGGGAAGAATATGTCCTTTTAATTTTGAACAGGACAGAGTATAGGACAGGGCTGCTTGAACCACTGCTCAGGCCTACTGCTTTGTCATTTCCACTATGTCTTTTTTGAGATGCGGCAACCAGAACTGGATGTAATACTCCAGGTATAGTTCTGTTCAGGACTCTGCACAGCAAAGGTTACTGAGGAGGGAGACCCCCCACAGTCTCTACAGGTGCAGCAAAGTGCAGAGAAGGCTTAGGCTTGCACTGTCAATCTCCCACCTGCTACTTGGAAATGATGCTGTGTACCTTATAGGATTTTTATAAGAATTACAACCAATTGCTTGAAAGCACTATACAAATGTACAAATGAATATACAAATGAATGAACCACTGCTTCATTCCTTTCTGATGAAACATCTGCAGCACAAGGACTGGCTTTTAAAGCAAAAGCTTAGGTTTTGCTCCAAAGACGAGGGGGAAGCAGCAGTGGGAAGCAGTGGGGAAAGCAAGTACCACCCTAGGGCTGAGAGAGCAGCCCCATAAGTTTTGAACAGCTATCAAAGCTTTGATCCATCTGAGAGCATCTATCAGTGTTTTGAAAATGTAAAAACTAATGAAGAAGTTTCACTGTAACTTCAGAATTTTATGAAGGGAAGAATATGTCCTTTTAATTTTGAACAGGACAGAGTATAGGATAGGGCTGCTTGAACCACTGCTCAGGGCCGGATCCGGGGTTCAGATGAATCCGTCCACCTGGTGAGCGGATCTTACTGTTCCACCTGGATGCCACATGTAGTCCTTCATGATTGGGGGACAGTGGGCAGCTGCATCTGCCTGGACAGTCTATCACACAGCCTTGTGGGATGTCAGCACACGTGACTGCCCAGATCATCTCTGTCCCCTGATTGTGGAAGACTACATGCAGCACTTGGGTAGAACAGGAAGATGCAATCTGAACGGGGACTGCTTTTCCATTGTGCAGTGGTGGCGAATGTGGCCACCACTAGCTTCGGCGGCCTGCCACCTGCCCTTAAAGAAAGCTGTTCTTCTCAAGTGTGTGGAGGCAGGCTGCACATGCCCAGAAGTACATCATTATATAAGTTCTTACGTAAGGTTAAGGTTGTAAGTTGCATAGGCTTACAAATGCATACGTTTCTTAAGAGCTCCTTAAGCAGCTCTTAAGAAAGAAAATTGCAGGAGCCACCAGCCATAGCAGAGATGATTTAACTGAATTAAATAGTAAAATTTTAAAGGAACAGTATAGTTAGATAGTTGGCAACCTTCAGTCTCGAGAGACTATGGTATCGCGCTCTGAATTGTAGTTCCAGATAGTTGAGGAACTACTTGCTGGAGGTGATTATTTGAACTGCAGTTGTGACAAGGGACAGAGTGTAGCCTTTTGTTTGCCTGTTTCTGCCCAATACCAACTGGGGGGATGTAAGATCGTTAATATTAATACATACATTTGTATAGTGCTTTCAAGCAACTGGTTGTAATTCTTATAAAAATTCTATAAGGTACACAGCATCATTTCCAAGTAGCAGGTGGGAGATTGACAGTGCAAGCCTAAGCCTTCTCTGCATTTTGCTGCACCTGTAGAGACTGTGGGGGGTCTCCCTCCTCAGTAACCTTTGCTGTGCAGAGTCCTGAACAGAACTATACCTAGAGTATTACATCCAGTTCTGGTTGCTGCATCTCAAAAAAGACATAGTGGAAATGGGAAAGGTGCAAAAGAGAGCGACTAAGATGATTACTGGGCTGGGGCACCTTCCTTATGAGGAAAGGCTACAGCGTTTGGGCCTCTTCAGCCTAGAAAAGAGACACCTGAGGGGAGACATGATTGAGACATACAAAATTATGCAGGGGAAGGATAAAGTGGATAGAGAGATGCTCTTTACACTCTCACATAACACCAGAACCAGGGGACATCCACCAAAATTGAGTGTTTGGAGAGTTAGGACAGACAAAAGAAAATATATTTCTTTACTCGGCATGTGGTTGGTCTGTGGAACTCCTTGCCACAGGATGTGGTGATGGCATCTGGCCTAGATGCCTTTAAAAGGAGACTGGACAAATTTCTGGAGGAAAAGCCCATCACAGGTTACAGGCCATGATGGGTATGTGTAACCTCCTGGTTAGGCTACCTTAGAATGCGGGATGCAAGGGAGGGCACCAGGATGCAGGTCTCTTGCTGTCTTTTGTGCTCCCTGGGGCATCTGGTGGGCCACTGTGAGATCCAGGAAGCTGGACTAGACGGGTCTATGACCTGATCCAATGAGGCTGTTCTTATGCATTCTCCTATATTTACAGTATAATCCTATGCATATCTACTCAGAAGTAAGTCCCATTGGGTTCAATGGGGCTTACTTCCAGGAAAGTGTGTATAGGATTGCAGCCTTAGAGGGTTAATCTGCCCTAATGTTCAGTACAACCTCCTGCATGTTTACTCAGAATTAAATTTGATTGCATTTAATAGGGCTTACTCCCATTTAAGTATACATGGCATTGCATCTCTATTTTTTCTCATTTATCAGTTTGTAAAAATTTTGAGTCACTTCTCTGTTTAAAAAAAAAAAAGACTATTGAAATGTCTTATAAATTCACAAAACAAGTCATGAAGACAGACAAAATAAGAAAGCAGCCTAATCAAAAATGACATTTTAAATGTCAAGAACTCAAAACTGTCATTGTTAGAATTTAAAAAAAAAAAATACTGGTCTAGTCCTAAAATTATTCAAACAAATTGTTGCTGACTCATATTCAGTTTGGTTACAAACTGAGTCATATCCATGTGCTTTTCCTAAAGTCCCCTTAACTGAAATCCTGATAAGTCTCTCCTTCTCTGTATAGTTTTAAAAAAACATAACGAGCCAGAAGACCAATTAATTTCAATAGTGTTCAGTTGTTCAGTCTCTCCTTTTATTTCATTCAAGCTGCAATCCTATGCATACTTACCTAGGAGTAAGACTGAGTTCAGTGAGACTTACCTCTGAGTAAGCACACATAGGATTTTGCTATCAGTCTCCTAAATCTATCCCTTCTGTGCCTTGATCATGCAACTTTATTGGGTTGACTCATAGAATATGTCCTGATTATTTTGTCCCCAAACTTTTCAACAATCCATTATGAGATGATACGTGATCGACAGCCAATGCTATTCCTTCCATTTAGCACAAACTAGACCAGCTTCATTGCTTGATAGGATTCAGCTGCTGACTTGGTGGTGCCACAAATTAGGTCTGCAGAACCTATGATGATTGAGCATTTAAAGTGAAGTACTTTGATCAGAGAGCTTTATTTCTACAAGTGGGTCTCCAAATCAGCTTTGTATGTTTCACTAGATAAACATGAAGCTCCCAATAAATGTCTTGAGATCTTTAAACCATGCCAATTGCCCACTAGTCCTTGTTGCAAACTGGAATGATTAGAAGTAGAGGTGTTGGTTTCTGGTGAGTAAGATAGGATTACAGCTGAAGTCTTACTGAACACAATGGGACTACTTCTGAATAAAATAAATAACACTGTTTTCAAACACCTCTAATTATAGGCCCATCAGAGATGCTTCAGCCTACATACAGTGCAAATGGAGGTGGGGGAAAAGACCACAAAAGAAAAGATGACTGTTTCCTAGGGAGTCCTGTTTTTGGGCTCCTTGTATAGGGCAAAATCCATAGAACTGAGAGAGCAGGAAGATCTATCCTGCAATAGGCTGATAAGTGTTCTTGCTGGAACTTCAGAGCTTGCATATAGACTGAGCAAACACTGTCTCTAGCTTAGATTGGGTCACCAGTTTCTTGGAGGGGAGGGAACTCCTCTCTCTGAAATATGTCACAGTGTGGAAACATTCAGGTCATTTTCATGTCTGTTTCTCCTCTCTCCCCTTTTTAGAAGCATTCCACCAAAATGTCGGCCAAGAAGGAAGGTGCGCACAAGAAATGGGCTGCGTTGAAGGAGAAGCTGGGGCCCCAGGACTCCGATCAAACCGAGGCCAACCTTGAAAATGCGGAGCCAGAGCTTTGCATCCGCCTCTTGCAAATGCCCTCCGTGGTGAACTACTCCGGGCTCAAAAAGCGACTGGAGAGCAGCGATGACTGCTGGATGGTCCAGTTTCTGGAGCTCTGTGGCTTGGATCTTCTGCTGGAAGCATTGGACAGGTTGTCTGGGAGGGGAGTCTCCAGGATCTCCGATGCGCTGCTGCAGCTGACCTGCATTAACTGTGTGCGAGCGGTAATGAACTCCCAGCAAGGCATTGAATACATTGTGAGCAACGAAGGCTATGTCAGGAAACTTTCCCAAGGTGAGAGCAATCTTATCTTTGCACGCACAATGAGGCAAATAAGTTATTTCAATTCACATCTGTGCAACTTTAAAACTGGAGTCCTGTTCACTAGGAGGTTGAATGCAGCCCACTGAAAGCAACAGAACTTCTAACAAAATGTGCTTAGATGTAGTTTGCAGCTGCAATCCTATACGATGCATGTATAAGTCCCATTAAAAAATAAATGGGACTCACTTCTGAGTAAACCTGTTTAAGGTGTGCTAGTGAAGATGCACAGTGCTGTACAATTTGTACTTAATTCTTAAGCACACTGACTAATACCATACAGTGGTGTACAAAGGTCATTTTACACCTGGGGCCTATACCTTTTTGGCACCCTCCCCATGACAAAATTATTTTCAGTAATAGTCATGATATGTAATGAATAATAATGGCCAGAGAAGAAGAGCAAACAGTGAACGTTTTCTTTTATTGATCGTGTATATATAATAAGTTTCACATATGTAGTGAACATTAGAGATCATAACCCAAAACAGAGAAGGCATACCCATCAAGACGATATGCAGTGGGCTTGTGATCTATCATACATACAAAAGCAGTTGTGTTGCAATATAGAAGCAAGGCAAAACATACGTACATTTATGAAGAATACATTTGATTTTCTGGAATGCTTGCAATAAGCTGTTTATTCCCAGTGGTAATCCCAGTGTAATCCACTTTTTATTACATAAGACAGTTGCGTTTTCCTTTTCTGGTTTTTTGGCTATAATTTGGATAGCGTGGAGATATTTCAACATGGTTTGTTTCACTACATTCTGCATGAAATTACACATCGAATGAAATATAACTTGATGGTAATATTCAAAAATATCAAGATTTTAAAAGTCAGGATGCAGCCTCTGTCACTCCCCTGCAGTTTGTCACCTGGGGCCCGCAACCCCCTAGCCCCCATTTGTATGCCACTGCATAATTATGCCATTATTATTCCCATTTTAGGGCAGGAAAGCTAATATTAATGGAGAGTGTTTTACTAAGGCCCATTTAGTGTATTGCCTGCTAATCTGGGATTTTAATCTTAAATCTCTTGCATACAAATTCAGTTATCTGTACATAGGATTACTCTTGGATTAAGATTAAATTAATTTTATGTACAGTCAGCTCTGATGTGTTGAGTTGATCTTGTGCAAACAGAAGGCACTTTCGTTTGCCCAAAGGGACGGCAACTTTTCGCTATTCCTTCCTGCCCCTGGCAGCTTCCCCCCCCCCCCAAAAAAAAAAAATGTTCGGTGCTCCTCCAGAGACGTTCTCAATGCTCTGGAGTGAATTTGGGAAGGTTGCAGGGAAGGAGGAGGCGGGGAACTGACCTTGCAGGAACTGTCTTCCACCCACACTTCTTAGGGTACAACCCATTGTTAATTCATGTCTTTAACCAAACTTCAGACAAATAAAATAAGAACCATTGTTACCCCAAACCCTGTTTCCTCTCCGCTGCACAGCTGGAACTGAAACCCTGTTGAGCTTTCGCTCTGCAGCCCCAGCAATAATGCTGATGTCATAACCAAACACTCTAGAACTAGCCCCAGTCAGTCACTGTACAGATGGGCACACTCACATTTGCTCCCAAGCCCACTGTGTTTATCAGAGGACTCAGAAGAGGCATGGTCTTTTTGCAAATGCATTTTGCAAATGGTAAGAAGCAGCATGGTGTCTCTTGCTAGTCTTTCCTTCTCCATACCCCAGTGCAAATGAGAAAAGACCCTGCTTCTTTGTCAAGCCCCCAGCACTTGCGGGATGCACAAGGAGAGGCAAGGATTTATCTCTTGTGTACTGAGGCCTGGACAATGTAAGCATATGGCAGAGCTCAGGGGAGGGCTGCTGTTCCATCTTTCCATGCCAGAGGATCAGAGACAGGCAAGGAAATTTGTGGATACCTATACCAAAGCATTTTCCCAGCTGTTGTCTCAGGGATATCATTGCACTTGCCATCTTGCAAGCAGACTGACATTGGCCCTCTGTTTCTGCAGCCCTGGACACCTCCAACGTTATGGTCAAGAAGCAGGTGTTTGAACTCCTGGCGGCTCTCTGCATTTACTCGGTGGATGGTCATGCGCTGGCCCTGGATGCTTTGGAGCATTACAAGGCAAGCAAAACCTCATCAAATGTACAATTCATAGCATGGGATGGGCCCTTGCAGGATCTGACAAAAGGGCCGATTAAGCCAAGCATGCTGTTTCTCACAGTGGCCATCCAGGTGCCTCCGAGAAGCTGAACAGCAGGCAGAAATCTATAGAAAGTCAAAACTGGAAAGTCCTTAGAGGTCATCTAGTCCAGCCCACTCATCAGTTCGAACAGTTGTTACAGCATTCCTGATAGGTGGCCTTCCAACCTCTACTTTGAACACCAACAAGGGACAGCCCACTACTGCTTGAGGCAAACGGTTTCAGAGCTAGATACCTTTACTGTTAGGAAATTCCTCCTTGAGTCTAGACTTAAATGTACTTTCTTTTAGCTTCAGCCTATTCGTTCTAATTTTGCCCACAGGAGTCACAGAGAACAGAGTCTTCCCCTTTCTCTGTGTAACAGCCCTTCAGGTGCTTGAAGACAGTGATTGTATCTCCCTTGCGTCTTTTCAGGGCTAAAAAGCCAAACTCTTTTAAATTTCTTTTAAGAGGCAAGTTGGTGTATTGTTTCTGGTGTTGGACTTAGTCCTGGAAGATTCAGGTTCAAATTTCCACTCAGCCATGAAGCTGTCTGGATGACTTTGGGTCAGTCACTGTCTTTCAGCCTCATCTACCTCACAGGGATATTCTGAAGACCCGCCACTTCCCCGTCCCCCCTACCCAGTTTCACCACATCCCCACCCACCCCTAGTGCTACCTTACCTGTTATGGTGGGGGCAGTGGGGTCTGGCAGTGGAATTATGGCACTGCTGTTTCCTGCTCATGAATACAAGCAAAAACATGGTAGAAAACCTTGCCACTTGCTTAGCTGCCTGTCAGTATTGGATCAAAGTGTCTCTTAGAGTACAACCCATGTGAACTGAGGTGCTCTTCAGACATGATTTGGCGTGTCTGTGATTTGCCTTCTGTATTCCCAGACGGTGAAAAACCAACAGTACCGCTTCAGTGTCATCATGAACGAGCTCACGGCCACAGACAATGTTCCGTACATGATCACGCTCTTGAGTGCCATCAACGCGGTTATTCTGGGGACAGAAGAACTTGGAGCCAGGACACAGCTTCGGAATGAGTTCATTGGTAAGAGCTGTGATCCATTCAAATGTTCTGGGGAGCCGTAAGCTTTGGCTCTGGGTTTCCCAGTTGCACCAGTAAGGGCTTCAGCAAGAAGAGTGCTAGAACAGAAGGGAAAACTCAGAATGTTTTAGTCTTCTGGCCCAGCTTTGTGCCACATTTAAAAACCTTGGCCAAAACCACTTTTAAGCCACTTCTGCCCAACGTTGCATATATGCAACAGGGATCAAATGTGTACAGATGTGGGCTGGGCAGAAATGAATTAAAACTGCACAGTTATGTACAATTTTCTTAGAATCCCACTGAGCCCATTGGAGCATGCTTCTGAGTAAACACGCAAAGCAGTGCACTGTATAACTAAATAATTGGTAAATGACTATCTATCACAAGTCTGCACATGCTCAGGAAACCTGTCCAGGATCTGCAAAGGTGAGAGGAAGTCACAGCATCTAGTGGGCCTCAATATGTGGTTGCCAGGCTGTATGGGGGCTTTGTGGTTCTGCTGTTCTGCCAGGGGCAGGACAGACCACAAAGCTTCTAACCCAGACTAGGATCAGAGTCAGTCCAACAGCAAGGAAGAGGTGAGGAGAACTGCTTGGCTGCTCTATTAGGTTGTTCAGGCTCCTGGATCGGCTTAAAGGCAAGGGTTTTGTAAGGTCTGAGGAGGGGTCAGCTAATTACACCCAGGCTGCATCTGTTTACTACATCTAGCCCATCATTGTCCTCTAGAGGGTGCCCTTTCTACAGGCAACAGATTCATTTGATTTTTAATGTCATTTCTTTTCGTACAAATAGTTATTAAAACTATTAGAAAGTGCCATGTTGGATGTAGCTTATATCCAGTGAATTATAATCTCAGTACCTTTTTCCCCCCATTTGCTCCTCCCCAGGTCTCCAGTTGCTGGATATTTTAACCAAGCTGCGGTGAGTGATTTATTAGCTCCTTAGATATATTAAGATTTATTTTACAACAGCGTAATCCAGTGGTGCACAGAACGTTGGGACGTTTCCTTATCAGTGCAAATTCTCAGACCACTCATTTGGTCTTTGGTTATTTCTTTGTAGCCCCACCTGCTCTCGTGGCATAATCATGCAAGCTGAACAGCCACAGCAGAAGACAGGAAGTGGGCTTGAACAGACTTGCACCTCAAAAGCATTTCCTTGGAGTAGATGGGCTGTGCTGACATTCAAGCTCTGACTGATCAGGTTCCATGAAGTTAGACTGACTGACACTGGTCTCCTTTTTTGTGTGTTTGCTTGCTTGTTTTTTCAGTTCCTTCAACCACCTTCTTCTCCTTACTCTTTTTTCTTCTAGATGTGCATTTGAGGGTTTTTTTTTTTCTACGATGGGGACTAGAAACATACTTTTTAAATAAAGTAATTGGCTCAGATTCTAACCTCATCAGGTGTATTGAAACTTCAGCCAAAACAACCCTAGGCCCCAGCCAACCCAGGTTTCAGCTTAAGACAACTTCTACCTCGCCCTGACCCTGTTTCGGATGTAATGCTAAACCCTGGTTTAATGTTATGTGTTCATGAAGTTCCCTCTGAAGTTCATGAGTTCCCTGAAGTGCATGAGTTCCTTCACCCCACCTTCACATGCAAGGGGATGAGATTTAAAGCTTCCATTCACAGTATTTATCACAATATATATTTCAAATCATAGTTAGTTAACAAACCAGGATTCGAAATCACCCAGGTTGATAGCCTTCCATGCTTGGATGAAACAGGAAACTGTGGTTTGGGCCAAGCCACACATGGAGGGCTAAATCTCTTCCTACTGAATATAAAAAAGGGGAAGAAAGGGAACTCATGTGTCCAAGGCTCATGCCTGCTTGTGCACATAATGCTAAACTGTGGTTTAACCAGGGACGGACTGCACTTGCTCCCAGTGTGGAAGGGATTGTCACTCCCGTATCGGCCTTTTCAGCCACACTAGATGCTGTGCCAGAACCACCATTCAGAGCGCGATACCAGAGTCTTTCGAGACTGATGGTTGCCAGCTGAGCAGAAGGAACTGTCTGTGTGTGCATACCTGCAAATATGTGAAGCTATACCCACCAGAAAGTCACTTGTATTAATTTGATGTATTTTTTTAAATGTAAGTAACCACACCATTTTCTGTCCTGTAGATTTCTCTGCTGAGATTTTTCTGTGTGTGTGTGTGTGTGTGTGTGAGAGAGAGAGAGAGAGAGAGAGAGAGAGAGAGAGAGAGAAAGAGAGTTGGGGTCTACTCTTTCCAACTCGTTCACGTTTAGGGAACATCCACTAAAGCCAACAGATTCCACTTTGGGTCTGGAATTGAACTTAAAGCTTTTGATGATAACCAGCTGTGTGTCTCTGGATTATTTCAGTCATGGTATCAATCTGATGTCCTTTAAGAGAATCATGGTGGCCCACTATAAACCATGGTGTGCTGTGTTCCCCCCTCCCCCATAGTGTTAGATTGTGCAGTGTAAAAAAATATTTCCCTTAGGAGCCCGTATTTCAGTTGCAGTTACAGCCATGTAGATTCCTAGATGAACACTTGACATAGATATATATTGTGATTTATAGCTGAACTCAAGGCTCCCCTTCCACAAATCAATGCACTTAACAGTTTCTCTCAAGTAAGTATAGAAGAAATTTCTGTTTCTATGTGAAAAGTAAAGGTGTTTTTTTAATAATGCTTGAAAAGGACAGTGGCAAGAAAAACTTCTTCTACCTGTGTGTCCATGGAACATTCAGTTATATGTCACCTTTGTTGGGGACTGTGCTGAAATTTTGCATCATGTGCCTTCCACAGTGACATAGAAGATGTGGATCTGCTTATCCAGTGTGAGACGTTTGAGGATGCCAAGTCTGAAGACGACGAGGAATTGTTACGGATATGTGATGGGATTGACATGAGCAACCATCAAGAGGTTTTCTCTTCGCTGTTCAATAAAGTAAGTGGGAAGTTTTTTAGAATAGGCAGTGTGGTTTAGTGGTTAGTGGGGAAGCCCACATTCAAATACCCACTCAGCCTTAAAGCTCACCAGGGGACCCTGAACTATTTACATAGTATCTCAGTGTAACTTACATCACAGCATTGCTTTATGGATAAAATGAGGAAGGAGGAAAACCTTTCTCCTTAGAGCAGCTATTTTCAACATTTTTCTGCTCATGCCACACTGACTTCTATGGTCTGCTCTGTGGTCTTCGCCTCTTATGGTGTCACTTCCGGCTTCTAGAGGACTCTTCTGGGTTCTGCAGCTCTGTTTTTAGGGCAACTGTCTGTAGTAACAATTGTCTGTCCCTTTTCCTCTGCCAGCAGAGCACGCAGGAAAGAGGGACAGACAATTCATTACTATAGACAGTTGCCCTAAAAACAGAGCCACAGAATAATAATAATAATAATAACAGGTATTTATATACCGCCTTTCTTGGTCTTTATTCAAGACTTTATTCAAGGCGGTTTACATAGGCAGGCTTTATTAAATCCCTTATTAAATAGGGATTTTTGCAATTACAGAACCCAGAAGTGTGTTTCAACAATTTTCAGTCGCTATGCTCCAAAGTCCCGTGGCCCACCTGCCAACCTTTCAGGGCACACCAGTGTGCCATAGCACACTGGTTGAAAATTGTTGCCTTGGTAGTTTATAAAAGGAACTAATTAACAATATGTATTAATGTTAATCCAGTAATATATCTCTTATTTCCAAAGAACCAACTTGTCTTTTAGCCACTATATGTTTGTAGTTGTTTTTCTTCAGTTTTATTTTAGTTTGGTTGCTTGAAATTGCTGTAAATTTCTCCATATTATATGAAGAGAGAGCAGAAAGAGAGTGAAGCTCTTTCGAAAATACAGAAAAATGATAAATTTGGGCTTATGATGGCATAGGATTGCATAGTAGGAATGGCATAATTATTATGCAAAAATGGATATCAATGTAATTTGCAGGTGACTGCTTTATGTTTCAGGTGAGCAGCTTCCCAGCCTCTGTCCAACTCCTGTCCATTCTCCAGAGCCTCCTGCATCTAGAACCTTCCCATCGCTCCAGTTTACTGCTCTGGGAATCCTTGGAAATTTTAGTTAACAGAGCCATCTTGCTTGCCAACGACAGTAAGTTTGAAGCACACTTTAGCCTCTGATATGGTGTATGGCGCAAGGAGGTTAAACATGACAACATCCAGGTGCTTACCTTCTCTTGTACGTTTTAATCTCTTGTATGTTTTAATCCTGTCCAGGGATGCTTTTTAATGACTGCATTGAGAGTGCAGTGCTCCATCCTGGCAGGGCCTGTTCTTTCATACCAAGAACTTGCTATCCAACAAAGGACGACTTTACATTATATTTTTCCCTGAATACAATGAGTGTATAAACTCCTGTTCTTTAACCTGGCATTTACTAGAAAGATGTGTAACACCATTTGCTTTTCCCTGCTCCAGGGTATGAACCAAGCTCAAAGGAGAGAAATTCTTCTGCAAAAATTGTTCTGATGCTTCTACTCATCTCAGTAGTCTAGCTGGGTGGGGTAGGGTACAGGGTCCCAGTCCTCCAAGTCACATGGGGGGGGCATGCCACTTCTCCAGCAGTTCTCCAGTATTTAACACACACCCCTATGTCCAGGAGTTTGTCTGAGGCCTGTGGAGGCCACTTGCAGCCTCCCCAGGCTTCAGAAGGCTTCCTGGAGGCCTTTGACTGGCACTTCTGGCCTCCCGAGATGTCCTTGGGCGAAAATCGGAATGCCTTTCTAAGGCCTCCAGGAGGTCTTCTGAGGCACGAGAGGCTGTGTGTGGCCTCCATGCACCTCAGACCACCTCCCGGACGCCAGGTGAGTGTTAACAGGGGATTTCAGGCTGCACCGGACACCGGCAAGACATATCAAGCCCAAATGTTATCAATGTGTAAACCGAAAGCTCACCCAACACCCTCCTGCAAAGCCCATTACTCATCTCACCAACACGTTACAGAGTTTCAAGGAACATAATCTGGAAGTGATCTAAAACATCTATGACATTTGAAAGCCTTGGATCGAGACTGGGCATTATTTCCTATCAGCGTACGCGACCTTGTTCTTCCACAACGGTCTTGAGCTGTCCCTCCTCAACTTTGCTTCCACGAGTTCACTTCTCCACTTAATAGATTAGGGGGTGTTTCCATGCATAGAAAGATCATTCCAGCTGGATTGGAAAAAGTTTTCAAGCCTCCCTTTTTTTTTTTCTTTTTTTTTGCCTTCATTTCCGTCTGGTGTTTTTTCAGTTCAGGGCAACAGCGTGGAAGAAGTGATGGAGAGGCTGTTGTCCATCAAGAAGCGCCCAAAGAAACGGAATTCGGAATCCAGAAAAGTTGCCAGCAAGGTGAATGAGAGCACACAGACCAGTGAAGATTTGGGGGAACTTCTAACTGCCGATCAGAGCCCTCTTCCGGCTACTTCCTCTTCTGGCACCTCGTCTATCCCAGAACCCTCGGATGTTTCTGAAACGGTCACACCATCCCAAATACCACCATGCTCAGCATTGCCAGGACAAAACTCAAGTCCACCTAGTGTTGCACCACCTCCTCCCCCTCCTCTCCCTAGAACTGCATGCATGTTACCACCACCTCCTCCTCCTCCTCCTCCTTTGCCTGGCACATTAAGCATGGCCACTCCTGTTCTCACAACACCCAGTTTGGCAGCCGTCCCTCCGCCGCCACCACCCCTGCCTGGTATGGGAGGAATCCCTCCACCTCCCCCACTCCCAGGCATGTTGCCACCACCTCCACCTTTACCTGGTATGATAGGGATCCCCCCTCCGCCTCCCCCACTCCCAGGCATGCCGCCACCCCCTCCCCCCTTACCTGGTATGACAGGGGTCCCTGCACCTCCCCCGCTCCCAGGAATGCCGCCACCCCCTCCTCCTCTGCCTGGCATGGTCGGTGTGCCGCCTTCTCCCCCATTGCCTGGCATGGCAGGCATCCCACCTCCCCCACCCCTAGGAGGACCCATGGAGGAAATCGTGGTTGCGCACGTGGACTATTCCCTTGGGTCTGCCAGACCCTTCTCCAAGAGAGTGAAGCCTCCAACGCTAAGGATGAAGAAACTGAACTGGCAGAAGCTCCCTTCCAATGTGGTGAGAGGTAGGCGCTTCTAAGACTGTGTTTCTATTGGTGTTCTTACCAAGGGGAACATTGGTGGCACTTGCGTGCACCACTAAGAACAGCAAAAGGAGCCAGCAGTTCATTGAATTATACCAGTGCATTACCCTCTTCCATCTGAAACACTTATGTTTTAATCTTCCAAATGCAAATCTTTCAGGTGTCTCAATTATGTCTAGCTTTTATCATAAGCAGAAATGCCTGCCTTTGTAAAGTAGCATATGGTAAGAACATAAGAACATAGGAAGAGCCCCACTGGATCAGGCCATAGGCCCATCTAGTCCAGCTTCCTGTATCTCACAGTGGCCCACCAAATGCCCCAGGGAGCACACAAGACCACAGGCACAACCTGTGTCCTGGTGCCCTCCCCTGCCTCTGGCAATCAGAGGCAGCCTGCCTCTAAAACCAAGGTGTAGTCCTGTGCAAAATTCTGCTCAAATGCTAGTTCAATAGAGTTCAATTATGTTCAATAGAGCTTACTCCCAGGAAAGTGTGTATAGTCTTGCATGCTCAGGTTGCAGATCAGGAATCTGCAATGCTACAATGAGAATGGGTAAACATCAAATACATCAAATCTCATAGTTGCTGTGGAATCCTGAGAAAGCAGGGGGGTGCTTAGTATTTGAAAAGTCAGTGAAGGATCGTGTCCTTGTTAATTGGTAGTTTGTTTGTGGATTGTGCATCTGAGTAACTTAATACAGGATATATGGCAAAAATATCAAAAAACCATTTTCCCTTCAGAGCCCAACATTTAACTTTAAGATGTCATCATATTGGGCCAGCCATAATGCCCTGTGTGTCTTTCAGAGAGTCACTCCATGTGGGCTTCAGCAACAAGCAGCAGTGAGGAAACAATTGAGCCGGACTACACAAGTATCGAGCAACTGTTCTGCTTCCCACAAACAAAGCAGAAAGAAAAAGAAGCAGCTCCGGTGAAGATAGAACCAAAAGAGGTATGCAGAGTAACTGATTGTTTTGTTTATTAAATAATACATGTTTGTATGTAAAATGTATTGTACGTTTGTATCTGTGTGTACATGTAGGTGTGCACATATACATATATTTGTGTACTACTTAGG
Source organism: Tiliqua scincoides (assembly GCF_035046505.1). Lineage (NCBI taxonomy): Eukaryota > Metazoa > Chordata > Lepidosauria > Squamata > Scincidae > Tiliqua > Tiliqua scincoides. Next base: position 304,106,347 of record NC_089821.1, read on the forward strand.
TTTATATTCTCTCTACGGTTTCCGTACAGAGTCTTCACCTACCAAATGTTTATGCCTAATAAAGGTTGACTTGACTTGACCAAAAGAGGTACAATATGCTACATTTCTATCCCTGCCTCCTCTGGGTGACAGTTTATTTCATCTAATAGGACTGATAAACCGGGCTTGTAGCTAGCTCCTCACCTGTGGTGATTAACAGTCTCCTCTGGGCAACCAGTTCTCAAAGCTGGAGTTGCCTCTACATTTCTTTCCCTATTGCCCCATTATTGTGTCACAAAATGTGTAACTTTCTACATAAGTGTAAATTCCAGATGTTTTCAAGGCCCTGGTCTGTAGCAACAAAATAAACCAAAAGACGAACAAATATGTATGTTTGCTTAATATTTTATTTATTTATTTATTTATTTATTTATTTATGCAGGTATTTATATACCGCCTTTCTTTGGTCGTCAGATTTCTCCTCAGACTTTAATCCAAGGTGGTTTACATAGGCAGGCTGTTCTAAACCCCTGTAGGGATTTTTACAATTCAGTTCTAGTCTAGAAAGACAGTTCAGTTCTTGTCTAGAAAGACAGTTCTAGTCTTTCATAGAACTCCTCCTTCCAGCTGGAAGGAGTAATACATTTGTATCCTGCCTTTATTTCACTGAGGAAGATATGATGGTGTTCATAGGGTCTGTTGCACTCTCCCCTCCAGACACTTATTAGTTCCAGAGCTGCTTAGCTTCAGGCACAAGGAAGGATTGCTGAGTAAACTTTCACAGGTTAAGACCCACTATCAAATGCACAGAGTCATCCTCTTTTTATATATTATGTGTATATACTGTTTGGATTTTTTTTCTTCTTCTGTGCATTGTGAAGTTCCACTCTACCAAGCATCTTTCTCAAAGTGAAACTCAAGATGTTGAAATCCATCAATCTTCAAAATCTGTATTTCTGGAATTCTGCAAGATTCTTTAAAAAATCGCTTTTATTTTGGATTGGACTTTGGATTATTCCGTTGTTTTGAGAAATTTATTTTTGAGTTTATTTTACTTCTAAAATCGTGGAAAAGATTTAAAAACAACCATCACTACTATCAGTTATTGACATTGCACCATCCATAATCTCTACCAGAATTCAAATGGAGAGGAATTTATGGATATCAGAATAACTAATAAGCAGAACTGAGAGAATCTGCTCATTCCTAAAATACTTCCAAACTTAAGGAAAAGGACATGGGTCAGTGGTGTTGCATGCAGAAGGTCCCAGGTTCGATTTCCGGCGTTTCCGGCTAGGACAGGGAAAAGACTCCTGTCTAGAAGGTCACAGCTTGTAGAGAATACTGAGCTAGATAGATCAACAGACTGTCTTAGTAATGCATTCATTGATTTGATGAAGTGGACTCTGGTCCATGAAAACATGTTTCAGGTGCTCCTGAAGTACCAGTAGGTTTTGTTTTGGCACAGATCTGTGTGGATAAGACAGGCCAGTGACAAAAATTATGAAATGATTGCAGACTTACTTGTAAGGCTGACCAAAAATTGTATTGTGTTTTCCAAACAGATCACTTTCTTGGATTCCAAGAAGAGTCTCAATTTGAACATCTTTTTGAAGCCGTTTAAATGGTGAGATGCCTTTTCACATCGGTGAAAGAATGAATAGGTTAAGAGGATGGGTATTTCTGAGCAATCTTCATCAATGCCGCCATCAGTTTGCCCATGGAATTCTTGTGGATTTCGACAGCATTCCTGAGACTGTCCATCAGATTGCATTTTGTGTGCCTGTACAAACTTAGGGTGCAATCCTAACTAGTAGGACTTGGGGACTTGGGCTGGCTTGGGAGGGTTGCAAACATGCTGTAAAGCATGTTTGCGCCTCCTTGATGGGAAACCGGGCCGGCGCTTCTTGGAGCGCCGGCCTGTGGAGGCTGACATAAGCCTCTGCGCCGGCTCCCCCTCAGATACTTGTGTCGGCCCCGCTGAGCCGATGCAAGCGGAAAAAGTAGGCGGGGGGTGGCGAAGAGGAGGAGGGAGGGAGGCGTTCCTGGGTGGGGGCAGGCGAGCGATGGGTGGGCAGGGAGCAGGAGGCTGGGTTATGTGGAATCCAAACCCCTGTTCCCGGGTAGAACGGAGTGGCTTCAAGCCGCTCCGCTCTCCTCGGACTTGCGCCACCTCAAGAGGCGCAAGAGGTGGCGCAAGTCCGAGGAGACCCATTGGGGCCAGCAGCCCTTACCCGGGGTAAGGGGAAAAGTTTCCCCTTGCCTCTGGCTAAGCCACTTATGGCCACTATCCTGCACTGGATACATCACAAAGCTCTGGCTTGCCGGTTCCAGCACAGGATAGGATTGCACCCTTAGTGTCATATCCAGAATTTGCATGTGCTCTAATGTGTGCAAGGAGCCCCCGCAACCAGCCATCCTGATTCAGCCAAGTGAAGGGCTCTTTGCACCTGCACAGCTTTCCTCTGTGTTGAAGCATATATATATTTTATTTTGGTTGCATGCCCTGTCTTTTTTTGATGGACTGATCCTCAAAGTGGCTTACAACAGCCTGACTGCTTACAACAGCCATTCAACACATGCACACACAAAGTGGCAGGCGTTAATCCTCTGGCTAATGACAGAGGGCTGCTTTGCTTTAGGTCTGCAGTCCCCAGGCAACTGGGGATCAGAGGATCAGAGTTCTATCTGGCAGGACAGACAGATCAGAGTTCTGTCTGGAGAGGAAGAATTCCATGCATGTACTGGAAAACTGCTGTGGCTGGAAATTGCTGAGTCTGTGCTTGTGTGTGCTGTTGGAAGCACTCTCATCTGATCTCGGAAGCTAAGCAGGGTCAAGCCTGGTTAGTACTTGGATGGGAGACCGCCTGGGAATACTGGGTGCTGTAGGCTTATACCATAGTCTTTCGAGACTGAAGGTTGCCAGCCATTTTGGAAGCACTAAACTGGAATTGTTTGTTCATTGTTGTTGATTGCCTTTGTATCCCATACATCCTCCAAGGTGCCTAGAGCAGGATGCATGATTCTCTTTTGACAGAAGAAAGCAGAATGCAAATCAAAGGGAACTATGCAAAATTTAGATGCAATGGAAACAGAGTAGTCTGTTCATAGGAGAGGGTGAAAAATTCTTCAAAGGCGTAAAAGAGTATAAAAATGTAACAAGCATATAAAACAGCGATACTTTTCATTAGGAGTCTCCTTTATCCACAGTCCCAACGAGGAGGTTGTTGCCATGATTCAGAAAGGCGACCGAACGAAGTTTGACGTCGAGGTTCTCAAGCAGCTGCTTAAACTCTTACCCGAAAAGCATGAAGTAAGTTTCCCTGCCTCTCAATTCAGTTGTTCTTTGTGTTGCAAATGGATGTGTAAATGTGATGACTTTATTAAAACTTGTCGCTTCTGTTTTTCTGCTTAGATAGAAAACTTGAAATCCTTCAAAGAAGAAAAGGACAAATTAGCAAATGCAGATCAGTTCTATCTTCTCCTCCTCCAGGTTCCCAGGTAAGAGGAATCCTCACTGTTATGAACCAAGGTCTGGCCTTAGAACCAAGTGGGAACTTACAGCATAATCCTATACATGTCTGCTCAGAAGCAAGTCCCATTACTCAGGCCAACACACATTTTGCTTCCTTAAACGTTACACCAATTCCTGGGTATATTTGGGGTGCTGATTCCAAAAATGGCATCCATTTTGCCCTATCACGTCTAGTTTTGGAGATATACTATAGCCTCTTTAGTGAATGGTTCAAGCAGCTTCCTCACGACGAAGCCTACACCATGGCTTGAAACAGTTTTGAAACCAAACTGAACATTGAACATTACCAAAATGTTGACGCACTTCCTGCTCACTTGAAACATCCAAAGACCATAAAGGAAAGTCTGAATGGAATTCCCCACTCAGCACTGTCCTATAGTTGTATTACCTGGGATCTGGGGGAGGAGTCATAGCTCTGTATTAGAGCACATGCTTGGCATGCAGAGGGCCTGGGTTTAATCTCTAGCATCAATGATGTCAATGGTATTTTTAAGCTACTGTTAAAAATATGACTACATTCCAAGTTCATCTGTACTTTTAACTTTCCAGTTCACTTTCAGTTCAGCCATTAATATGAAAAAGTGTTTCGGAATGTGGTTCAGATGCTTTGAACCGGTTTAGATATAGTTCATGCAGAATAATATCAAACTCTCTTGCCTGCAGTATATATAAAATGAATTCAGTGATAATTCTCTGTTAAGATAGTTCAGTGGTCTGACTCAGTGCACAGAAAACTGTGCCCTACCTCTGGAGTTCTTGTTGTTGTTGTTATTAACAGTATTTATATACTGCTTATCAACTAAAAGTTCACAAAGCAGTTTGCAGAGAAAAATCAAATAACTAAATGGCTCCCTGTCCCAAAAGGGCTCACAATCTAAAAAGATGCAAAAGAATACCAGCAGACAGCTACTAGAACAGACAGTGCTGGGGTGAGGTGGGCCAGTTACTCTCCCCCTGCTAAAAAAAAAGGAACACCCACTTGAAAAAGTGCCTCTTAACCAATCAGCAGGGGTTGATTACTTTGTTTGGGGCAATAGCCAAGAAGGCCTAAACAATTGAAGTCAATTTTTCTAATATAATTCTTGCTTTTTAGAGGGCGACTGTAGGAAAAACCAAGCCAGTTCAAAGTGAAATACATTGAAATTCATAACATAACTAGCATATAATTCTGCTCCTCAGCGATGATTAGTCTGAAAAGAGCTTGACCTGGTTCTTATACCTAGGCAAAATGACGTTTGTACCTTCTCCTCCATCTTAGCTACCAGCTTAGAATTGAGTGTATGCTGATGTGTGAAGAGACCACTGTTCTACTGGAGATGCTGCAGCCCAAAGCAGAAACTATTAGGAGGGCCTGTGAAGGTAAGTAAGAGTGAAGCCCTCAGCATAAAAGAAGGGCCATTTCCTTCCAGCTGAGGGTTATCTGAGCATTCTGTGTCTGTAGGGTTGGCTCACGCAGACAATTATAACCAGAATGAAGCCTTGTCTGCTTGGTATGTAGTGTGCTAATCCCATCTGCATAGCAACAGAGTTTCCAAAGAAACTTCAGTCTGCCTCTCAGCTCAGTTTGGCTTTCACAAGATAGCCAAACTTCCTTATTGGGAATCTCTTCTCGGAAGTACACAAGCTGTACTTCTGACTAAATTATGTGGTAATCCTGCAGGGAGTTCTTCAGTACATGTACATTTTGTCTTTAAAAGGAGATTGGACAGATCTATGGAAGAAAAGTCCATCACAGGTTACAAGCCATGATGACTATATGCAACCTCTGACAGGCTATCTCTGCAAGGGAGTCGCAATGGTTGTCTTGAGTGCACCCAGAGGCATCTTGTGGGCCACTGTGAGAAACAGGAAGTTGGACTAGATGAGCCCTTGGGCTGATACAGCAGGGTTCCTCTTACGGTCTTATCTACCATTCTGCTTGCTAAGAGTGATGTGCTGCGTGATTTAGCATGGCATATCTGTCCTCAAGCAAACGTTTAACCCTACACTAGATGGATTGACTTTTCCAGGTCTAACACCAGTTCCAAAAGATGCTCAGGCTTCAATATGTTTCCCCTGGTGGTGAGATACTCATATCTGCTCTCCTCCTACTAAATATCAGAGGATGCCATTTTACAAGAGTTTCCAATTGGTGATAAAGACTTCAGGTATTTTGGTATACCAAAAAATACCACTGAATTGTGTTTCCTATAACATTTGGTTTAGCTTTTAGGTAGGTAGATGTCCAAACCATCAAAATGCTTTCACGTTTGTTTAGCGGTGGATTTGTATAACTGTAACAGGGGTGCCAACTTGTTGACTGATCCATCCATTTTTAAAATTGTTGTTGTTGTTAGATCTCCTCGCAAGCCACCGGTTGCCAATTTTCTGTCAGCTGATTCTCAAAGTTGGAAACTTCTTGAACTACGTAAGAAATATTTTTAAAATCCTACTTTTCAAAGTTTTATTGGTAGATTTTCCTTCTTCTCGTATTTACATAAATATAATAAACTACTAAAATTTGTCTTAGAGCATACTCGTAGGCATGTCTGCTCAGGAGTAAGTCCCACAATGTTCAGTGGGGCTTACTTCGAGGAAAGTGTGTATAGGATAACAGCTGTAGTGACTGAAGCGTTTGTGTCTTTTCTGGGTAATTGTTTTGTTTTCCATTCTCAGGGAAGCCACACAGGAGATGCGGACGGTTTTAAAATCGGCACTTTGTTGAAATTAACAGAAACCAAAGCAAACCAGACCCGTATCACTCTGCTTCATCACATCTTGGAGGTATGCTTTGCTTGGCTCTGGCTGGAATATTCAGCGGGTGTCATGCACTCCATAATTTATTGTTCTGTTTTTTTTCCCCCACTCCTTTCTAGTAGATTTACTGTAATTCGTTACAAGATTGGCAGCCCTATCCTATTCCTGATTGGGCTGTCTTACATAAAAATTTCTGACAGCAGAACAGAGTTCCACTGTGGTAGAATTGCTGCCGACAGTGCGCACAGTGCTCTGTCTGTGGCCATTTTGCAAGTGCTGTCGCTATAGGGGGGAGCACCATGACCCCATCATGCCCCCTGGACAAGGTAAAGCAACAGTGGGAACGGGGTAGGTGGGGAAGGGCAAAACTGGACAGGGAAGGGAGAAGAACATGATGAGGCATCTGCCGGAGAGGGTGGAGCCAGTGGCGATGACAAGCACCAGATTCTAACCCTTCTTTTTAAGGCTCCTTGCCCCTTTCGTCTCCTCAAATATGCATCAGCTAAAGAGCTTGCACAGGTCCGAGGAGACCCACTGCAGGGTAACAGCCCAATCCTAACCAACTTTCCAGCACTGATGCAGCTACAATACAGCCCTGAGATAAGGGAACAACTATTCCCTTACCTTGAAGATGCCTCCCTGTCAGCCCTCACACCACAGAATCCAGCGCATGCCCCATTGATATGGCTGCATCAGTGCTGGGAAGCTGGTTAGGATTGGGCTGTCAAGGGTTTACAGTGGGGCAAGGGGAAATAATTCCCCTTTCATCCAAAGCCTGCCAATTCACTGCCTCCCTCTGGATACAGCCCGTACTCTTTTTTGCACAGCTGGGAGTAGGAAGGATAGGATTGGTCTCTAACTCCAGTTGATATCACTATCACTTAATCTGGCTTAACTTTCTCTAGATTGAGCCAACAGTTTACTTATTTATTTATAGAATGTATATCCCGCCTTTCTACCCCACAGAGAGCACTCAAGGCAGCTTACAAATAAAATGATCCTAAAAACACTGATATATACCGCAGACACTCACACATAAGTCAATCCCACAGATAAGTTGAGGGCAGGTTTTGAGCCAACAACGATGGAATTTTCTGTGACCCTCGGATAAGTCGGGGGTTAAACTTAGGGGGTGTCTGACTATAGTTTTGTCTGATTTTACTCGAGGTCAGATCCTGAAAAATAACCCACCGCTAATTGTTACCTAAGAGCTGTAGTCTCTTATTAAAAACATAGTAAAAGATCATAAGATACATTTTTATTCTTTTTAAATTCTGGTCTTCATCACCTTTTTGTAAGCACTATCAGAGTAAGTGCACTGTAAACAACATACCAGTAAAACAGTGGGTCCCAACCTGGTATTCATGTACTCCCAGGGACACTCAACAGGACCTTTAGGGGTACTTGAAAAAGAATGGAATAATGGTAGAAAAAGGCAGGTCATGCTCCAGAATGCCTTGTAAGACAGGAATGCCCTGCAAGGACCAGCAAGGCAGGAAGGGAGGTAGCTAGTTGGTTGTGAAATCCCTACCAATAGCTAGTTTTTGGTCATCAATTCATGTATGAACCAGTGATTGAAAACCAGCACAGTAAAAAAGCTGAAACATAATATGGAAAGTGATCAATCACCCAGAATTTCTCAGCACACTTCTGGTGCAAAACAGTGCAAAGGCAGAGTCTTCTGTTCTTCAAACAGATAAAAAGAGAAAACACTGTGATAAATACAGGAAGTTTGGGCTTTCATATAGAGGAGATGAGGGCTTATATTATTAATTACAAACATTTTGCTAGTATGAAGGGTACAATTTATGGAAATGGACTGCCAAGGGATATGCAAGTGAAAAAGGTTGGGAACCACTGCAGGAGAACCATGAATCAAATCTACCTTTAAGGTGTCTGGTGTGTTAAGCCAGAAGCTCTACGTACAACATACAACCCATAACACATAACTGGGAGTGTGCAATTCAATTCACAGCAGAGAGATGCAGCTGCATATATTTGCAACCCTTTTTACTCAGAAGTAGACCCACTGCTTTCCATGGGTGTTATTCTTAAGTAAGGGTGCATTGAATTGTAGCCTGGTTCAGATGGAAAGGAGAATTCCCATCCTGGTGTTTCAGAAAACAGACCTGTTTTGCAAGCATTTGCAAAGCAGAACCAGACTGCAGCAGAAGGAAGGAGAATAAAAGGTTAAGAAATTGTTTCTAAGGAGCTGTGCCTGCCTGCTGCTTGAGAAACTTGGTGCCTGTCTGTCTGCGGATTGAGAAATGAAACTGTTCAGAGTTGAAAGGCTCTGTCCTCTGAGTGAACCGGAGATAAGGTGAAGTGATAATTGCTTGATTACTTGGCAGAAATTTCACATACTATAGGCGAGTATCTACGGTAAACTAAAATATTTAAAACAAGGAAGCGCAGTAAAACTTGGATCCCAATTAAAATACGTTCATAAAAACTGTTCTTTAATTAAAGAGTTGAAAGATGGGGAAAGTTTATTCAAGGTCATTCTCTCTTCTATTTTCTGACATTTTTTTTTCCTGAATAATCTGTTGCAAAAATAATTGTTCTAAAGTTTGGTTTTTGTGGTTTGACTATGTGAGACTTTCATTCATCACATGTCCCATTTGCCTTCATATCCTGTAGGCCAAACTGAACAGTTTTTTAAAAAAGAAGTTTCTTTTTTGTAGTCTTATGCCTTGCTTACGTTTTATTCGTTGTCCTAGCAATGCCACTGGATTTGTCCCTAGTGGTTAGCTGTACTGTTTTTAGCTCTACTATTTTTTTAATGGCATTTTCCCCCATAGCACAGATTTGCCCAATGGGTTTTCCAAAAGGAATACAAACTCTCAGTCATCACTGGCTTATTGTTCAGTGCAGAAACAAACTGCAAGTTGCCAAGTGAATAATCAGAACCTAACCTTATTTATTTATTTTTTTCCCCTTTTTAGGAAGTGGAAAAAAATCACACAGACTTGCTACAGCTTCCCAAAGATCTTGAATATGTTTCAAAAGCAGCTGGGTAAGGATGCATTGCATGTGTGGAGAGTCTGCGTTTTGTTTAAATCTTATTAAATCTTAATGCCTGTGCAGGCATGTTTTCCTCCAGGATTGTCTTTAGGAAGAGGCTGAGATTTAAGCCTCATGAACATCTCCTTTCTCATTGTCACAAGAAGTGACATCTGGGAGACCACAGTACCTTTTCTTTGATTGATCAGTTTGACTTGGAATGAGCATGTTTGCAAGAGTTCAGATCCAAGACTTGCTCCTGATTACTCCCCCCTGGAAACACTCCTAAGGAGAAAATAATGGCCCAACAGGTCTTTGTTTCTTGTGTTTCAATGAATCAGGTGGTGCAAGGTTCATGGAAACTAGATCTATCAGACTAGATCTACCTCTGATCTTTGTGTTGTGGAAAGAGATAAGAACCCCTTAGTTCAGTGCTCTTCAACCTTTTTCGGGCCATGACAAAGACGGACAGACAGGGGGACACACCATTGGTGTTACACCCCGTTACACCTCTCTCTTGGGAACCCTATCCGTCTCCTCACTCCTGCCCCTGTCACCGCCCACAGGGGAGTTCCGTTACACCCCATTACACCATCCCAGCACAGTTCACTGTAACAAAATATTCTTATTAGAGAGAGAGCAGAAAAAGTTATCATGAAGCCTGGTACTAGTGAAAGCTATTTTTGCACAATTGCTAAGAACCTGAGCAGGACTGGGACATAATCTCCTGGTACTTGAAGGTGCAAGATCCCTCCCCCTTTACCTGGTGGTGCTCTAATCCAGTGCCCTTTTTATGTATATTGGCAACCTTCAGTCTCGAAAGACTATGGTATCGCGCTCTGAAAGGTGGTTCTAGCACAGCGTCTAGTGTGGCTGAAAAGGCCAATCCGGGAGTGACAATCCCTTCCACACCCTTTTACATTCCTGTAAATTGCCATGACTCCACAACTGAAGCTTCACAACCCCATTGGGTAACTTATCCCCTGCTCCAGTTTTCTGGATACTGCAAATAGCAAACTACTCCTTGTCTGTATAATGTATGGGTCATTCCTTTTCAGAATCAACCTTGATGTGATCCGATCTGAATCAAGTTCCAATATCAAGAAACTGCTAGAACTTGAGCGAAAACTGTCATCAGTAGAAGAAGTGAAAGAGCAGTATGGAAAAGCCATCCAGGTTGGTGTGACCCAGGCTGAAGCTATCCCACACGCTACTTGAATGTATCCCTCCATTTTGGCAGCGCAGATTACCTGATGCTTTCTTTTCCCAATCTTGGCCCAATCTCTTTCAGGATAGCATAAGTGCCAATAAGAAGCTGGAGGAGGAATTTGAAATTATTGAACAGAAAAAGGTGGAGCTTGCCAACTACCTCTGTGAGGACCCAAACAAACTGTCCTTGGAAGATATATTTAGCACCATGAAAACCTTCCGGGACCTTTTCATCAAAGCACTAAAGGTTTGAATCTAAAATTCTTGTCGGTTGTGGGATGATAATGATGATTATAAGACCCAAACTAGATGATGCACACCTCACATACTTGGGACCTGTGTGCTTGATTTTTCAAATACAACTAGAAGCCACTTGGCTTCTAGTGCATTGAAACTGCAGTACAGTCGTGGCCTTGGCATCCGCAGGAGTTCCTTTCCTGGAACCTCCACCAATAATGAAATCTGCAGGTCAGGAACTCTGTAATCCTCTGAGTGCAACCAGAGTTATGCTCCCCAGTCCTCAGAAGTCTCCCCAACCCTCAGAAGGTTTCTAAGGCCTCTGAGAGGCAAAAATGTGCAACTTCCAGTTTTCGACTTAAAACCAGAAGTTGCCATTTTCAGCCTTCTAGAGGCCTTAGGAGGCCTCCTGAGAGTTGGGGAGGTCGCACGCAGGTGGTGTGGATGGAAGGTGGTGTGGATGGTAGACTCCCTGGTGGGGGGGGAGCATTCATGCTCCTAGACAACTGGCATGTCAGGAAGGAGGCTAGACTAGAACCCATCTTCCTGACATCTACCTTTCTGCATGTAGGGAATAATTTTGTAATTAAATCCTATGAGCTTCCACCTGCATTATGAAGTGATGCAGTTCACAAAGGAGTTTCCTAGCTCATCTGCAGTGGTGCAAAGAACTCAACCCCACCTTGTTCGTTTTGGTTACCAAACTTGAGAAGGTTGTGTTTGGAAGAGTTGAACCCTTTATGATTTTTGTAAGAAAGAACACCTCCTTGGGGAATTTGTATCCTAGCCAGAGATTGCATATCCCTGTCTGAAAGCAAGATGGAGCTGAGATGCTAAATCTTGATTTTGGAAGTCTCATGAGGAGAAGGTCAGAGAGGTGTCAGGAGGCACAAAACTTATAGGAAGCAGGCTAAGTCATGTGGCGCAAGGAGACTAAGGGCCGAATCCTATTGGCCATCAGCGCCAGTGCTGTGCTGTGCTCCAGCGCTGGCACTAGGTGTTGCAAACATGCGTAAAGCATGTTTACAGCACCCTTAGTGTAAGGAGCACTGGTGCCAAGCCAGAGCCAGTCAGCGCTGGGTGTGCTGCTGGGAGTAGGATGCCACGTAGTCCCCTGGAGATGAGTGAGATCGCCAGGCGGCAGTGCAGGCTTACGGGGTGGGGTGGGGGAGGTGTTCTGGGCCAGGTCGAGGAACTGGCCTGGGAGGCAGACCTCCACCAGATTCTATCTTCTGTGTTGGGCTGAAGAGCAAAATAGCCAGTGCAGACTTGAGAAGCCACATTGCAGGGCCTGCACCCTTACTTGGGGGAAGGGGGTGAATGTCCCCTTCCTCCAAGGAGACCTCCAGCAGCTTCCCAGCACCTACAGTGGTCACCATTTTGACACTGCTGTTCCTTCAGGGGCTGTGACCATTAGGACTGGGCTGTGGATATTCTTAGCCAGAAAATGTAGACCAAAAGCTTCCGTATTCAGAAGCAGCATTCTGATTTCTGGGTATTGGAGACAAATGGGGAATGGCTATTCCCACTATGCCAGCTACCAGGCCACCATCCATTAGAGCACTGTTGGATTAGAGGAGTCCTTTTGGTTTAACCCATAAGGATGTTCTTACTGCTATGTTAGAATATAATAAAGCATTTTTAAAGCACTTCTCACTTATTTTCTTGTTGTCATCTTTACAATAGCACATGTATAATAGGCTAGTAATATAACACCTGCATCACAAGCAGGCCTGGGGCTGAGGATGTGGGGCTCATCTAAGGCCACTTAGAGAGTTTGTGGCAGAGGTGTGATTTAAACCCATTTTCTAGTGCACATCTATTAACAATTGTCTATGGCTATACAACTCTGAAAGCGCCCGATCTCGTCTGATCTTGGCAGCTAAGCAGGGTCAGGCCTGGTTAGTACTTGGATGGGAGACCGCCTGGGAATACCAGGTGCTATAGGCTTAAAAATAACCCCTGCTAACTGGGTAAGAGACACTTTTTAAGTGGGTGCTCTTTTATTTAGCAGGGGGAGTGTAACTGGCTCTCCTCACCCCAGCACTGTCTTTTCTAGTGGCTGTCGGCTGGTGTTCTTTTGCATCCTTTTAGATTGTGAGCCGTTTTGGGACAGGGAGCCATTAGTTGCTTGTTTGATTCTCTCTGTAAACCGCTTTGTGTCCTTTCCATTGAAAAGTGGTATATGAATACTGTTAATAATAATACAATGGCACTTCTGCTAATAAAGTAAAACTAGAAGCAGCTATCACACTGAGATTGTTTCCCAACTGCAGGATAACAAAGACCGAAAGGAACAAGCCATAAAGGCTGAGAAGAGGAAGAAGCAGCTGGAAGAAGAAGAGAATAAGAGGCAGAAAGGAGAAAATGGAAAGATCAGTGAGTAGTCCAACCCGCTCTGCTAACTGGGCAAAGATGTATTTTTTCATGTGGTGCCTCTCTTAAATTTAGCAGGAGAGCAACTGTCCCTCTTCACCCCATCGTGGCGTCTCTTCTGGTGGCTGTTTGCTGGTGGTGTTCTGTATTTTTTAAAAATTATGAGCCCTTTTGGGACAGGGAGCCATTTAGTTATTTTTTCGATAAATCACTTTGTGAACTTTTTTGTTGAAAAGCAGCATATAGATTTTTAGCAGTAGCAGCATAAAAATCCAAGTGGAGATTTGAAACGGATCCTTCTTGTCCTGGTTTGACCTTCACAATTGCTACACCATGCTGGCTTGTGTGCACACTTATCCAAGCCTGCATCTTTGGTCCAGTCCATTGTGCCCAATCATGGGTTTGTGGCTGGTTGTGAGAGGGGTAACTGTGCTGCCAAGAAGAATTAGCATTGAAGCTCTGTACAGGGTCTAGCAATGAATTGGCACAGAGAAGCGGCACACAACGGGGATGGAAATAAAGTACAATGCTTGGAGTAAATGTTCTTACAAGGGTGTGGATCTGCTCCTCGTTTTGCTTTTGATATAGGCAGAGCCATTTTGAAGGTTCTGCAGGAGCTACTGGAAGCCATTCGTCCTGGTGCGATCAAGGCTGTATGGACTCCTTGACACTTGTCTGGGGTGTTTTCATAAATCCTAATCAAAAGGAGCTTGAGTGGTTCCATTGCATCAAGCTCATGTGCCCTTCCATTTCTAGTTACAGTTAAGAAAGGAGTTGTGAAGCAAGAAGAGGTTTGCGTTATTGATGCCTTACTGGCCGATATCAGGAAAGGCTTCCAGCTACGGAAAACTGCCAGGAACAACAAAGCTGAGTCGGACACTTCTGCTAAAATCTCCCCCGGTCAGCCTCAGAAAGGGAAAGAGACAGGTAAGGACAGAGATTCAGGCATACTGTCAATTTCTACTCTCCCTTGCTTGAAATATAAAAACATGTCCTTGCATTCTCTTGCAAGAGTTGTGCCTTTCATAACTTTTTTTCTTGAGACCACTCTTTCAATCCTGTCCTGTCCTTGTAAAAGCTGAGTCATATCTCTGCTTCCCAAAAGAATCAGGGCAATTTACACCAACAAAATAGGAACGCAGCCACGCAGTCGGAATATAAGCCCAGCAGAATTAAAAACGGTAGAAACGGCAGCAACGGCAGAATTAGAAACAGTAGAAACGGCAGCACCTAATTATCGTCCTGCAGTGAATGGGTAGCTTTATCCCACAAGCAGCTGCTTAAGCACTTTTTGACACGAAGGTGATTTTGTTTAATGCTGCTTATAGGGAGTATAACTCTGGTATGAGCCCTCATGTGGCAGGATCTGGGATTTACCATGGCATAGGCTGAAGCTAGATGCTATTGGTATGGAAGATGCAATTCAGTTTCCCTCTTTCTCCTGTGGCATCTAGGCTTACTCAATGTATAACATGATTTCACCATGCTGGGAGTTTTCTTTTCCCATCCAGTGGTGTAGCTAAGCCGAGCCCAGGGGGGCCATTGCCCCCTCATGGCAGAGTAGCAGTGTTCCACTGTATCTACTGGGGGGGGGGTGACACTGCAAATGCCACAAAGTCGGCCCACCCGCCCTTGTCCCCATTCGGCTCCAAATGGAGCTGTTTCCGGGGCCAGAGCCATGCATGCATATAGGAAAGGATGACTGCACAGGTGTGGGCGGGGGGAGGGTAATGCAATGATGTGGGGATCATATCACCTGGCCCCAAGTACCGCACCCCCAAGCTATGTTATTGATCACACACACACCCCATAAATGGCAAACAGTGAAGTAAATCAGGCTGAGTAAAACTTGGGCCAGATGAGACCTTATATTAAGCTCATGATTTGGCCTTGCATTTTTTAAAAAATTATCAACTTAATTGGCAGCTGTGAATCAGGCAGGGTCAGGTCAGGCAAGGATTTTTTTAACCTTTTCCACTGACAAAAATCACCCCCAAGCTGCTATTTTGCAGTGAGAGAGAAGCTGATCCTGATCCCTCCTACCCCACAGATGCTATTTAAAGTTTTTTAAAAAAATGCAAAGCCAAACTACATGTTTAACGTATCAAATAAGGTGACTTCCTAGCATGATAATGCCATGTCACATACTGAGCACTGCTATACCTCACAAGATGCAAGGTGAGTGAGAAGAAGACTGCTGTTTGGGGCCGTGGTTTTGTATTTTTTGTAACCGTGGAGTCCCCCTGGCCAAACTAGAGGTGTTTTCAGAGTTCAGCCTGGTTCTCAGCTGAGGAGGTTAACTGTTACTTGGTCCATAAGACCGTACTGCTTTGGAGCCAGATCCTATCCAACGTTCCAGTGCCAGGGTAGCTCTAAGGTAAGGGAACAAACATTTCCTTACATTGAGGATGCCTCCATGAGTGCTCTCCACCACAACATAAGAACAGCCCCACTGGATCAGGCCATAGGCCCATCTAGTCCAGCTTCCTGTATCTCACAGTGGCCCACCAAATGCCCCAGGGAGCACACCAGATAACAAGAGACCTCATCCTGGTGCCCTCCTATTGGTGCCCCATTGGCTGGTGCCCCATTGACATGTCTGCATCAGCTCTGGAAAGTTGGGTAGGATTGGGCCCTTAGACAGCAGGCTACCTGATGGAATAGCTCCTCCAGAGCAACATCTACCTCTATGCAGGAAATGGACGTGTCAAAGAAAAGGCTAGGCTCCTTCACCTGCAATCTGTCACAGTAGTCTGCAAACAGGTGTGCTCCCTCATTTGTTGTTTGTGAGAATAAGCGCTCCCAAATGTACGTGTGGGTGTGTCACCCTTGTGTGTGTTGTTTCTTTTCAGGCAAAAGCATTCAGTCTGCAAAAGTCCCAGTGAAAGAGAGTGATGGTTTGAGTGCAGAAAAGAGTGTCCAGGGCCAATTAGGAAAGATTTCTCTTTCAGAAGCTGCTGCTGCCCCAAATGACAAACAGGAAGTCACTGACCCCTTGGCATCTCACAAGCCGCTTGCTGGTGGAGGAAGTTCTTCAAGCCAGCCCACTACTGAGAAGAATTCCTTAAACATATTGGCAACGGAGGGAGGCAAAGAACCTAAGAATGGAACCACTGCGCAAGAGAGGACTGGCTGCCTTCGTGTCCAGGACAATGTGGACTACAATGACATAGTATTTTCTCAGTCGACCTCTTGTGTAAAGTTTGCGAGTGGAGATTTGAGTAGCTCAACCAGCTTGAGAGGTGAAGCAGGTTCCATCAAATCAGAAGTTCAGACTGGTAGAACTGAACCTCTTGACTTGCAAAATGGCTTACATTCAGAGGACCAGGTAAGCAGTGCTATCCGAAAAGCCAGCGGAACAGAGGAAACGCCTGGAAATGCAGAGAAGCTATCCGCCGCTGAGGCAGTGCCCCCTAAGAGTCCGGCACCGATAGAGGCAACAAAAGAAAATGAGGCCCCTTCCCTAGATTCCTTGTTGGATATTTCTCATGAGGTATCCTTCTCAGAAGAGCCAGTGGCTGATTCTTCGTGTTCAGCACCCGTCCCCTTGGAAGAAGCTCTCACTGAAAAGGATGGCCAAAGAGTCTCTACAAAGCGCAGAAACAAAAAAAAGAGGCACAGCAAAAGCCACTCAGGTAAGCCAGTTCAGTTGCTAGAGATTAGCGCTGAAACCAAATGTAACCGGCCAGGCTGAGAATAGACCCACCCTCCCTTTCGACAGGGGTTTGTCAAGGAGGGCCAGCAAACGGGGACAAAGTGTGCAACCTCCTTGGTGAGTCTTGCTCAGTCCCCTCTCCTTTTGGGCACCCTGCTGTGTTTTCTTTTTAAACTTCAAGACCGCCCTCAGTCTGATTTGGCTTCAGATGTCGTCATGAAGCCAAGTTCAACGGAGAGGAATGCTACCTGCCTTTACTCTGATTTGGCTTTGTGGCAGCACAGTTTAGCCAATGAGATTGCACTATAGATGGGCATCCGTCTGAGAGCAGATCTTCCTGACCTCCCTTTGGCATCATGTGGAGAAAAGAAAACACGGTGTATAGCAGGGAAGTGCTCGCATTGTCTGGATCGTGTCCCATGAAAGCTTGGTTGAAAAATGCTGAGTCAAAGTTAAGCACTGTCTGGCTGATTTTAGTGGGAGATTTAAACATGTATTCAGACCCTCCCCCTGAAATTAGTGAGACCATACAAAGACTTAACTTTGCCCTGTGGACAATCTGTGGACAGTTTTAAACAGTGTATATGTAATGCAGAAGTTGGGCATTCAAGCAACTCTTTATTTGTTAACATTTTAAAAGTATTTATCCATGTGCTGTTAATATAGTTGTAACCAAAAGCAAAAATGTTTAATTCATGAAACTGAGTTAAAGCTGTAGAGATACAGGGATCCTGTGTACAGCACCCTGATGATGCTGTTGCACTGCCCTCCATGCATTGGGGGATTGGAGAACTATTTCCTAGCACAAACAACCAAGTGTCAGGTAGCATCTCCAAAACAAACACATTTATTGAGCACAAGTTTTCATGCGCTAGAGCTCACTTCATCAGAGGCCAAACCCCACTCGCTACAATTTTTCCCCCCTCTATACCAGTGGTTCTCACACATTTAGCACTAGGACCCACTTTCTAGAATGAGAATCTATCAGGACCCACAGGAAGTGATGTCATGACCAGAAGTGACATCATCAAGCAGGAAAAAATTTTTAACAATCCTAGGCTGAAATTCTTCCAACACTTACCCAGGAGTAAGTCCCATTTACTATAATTGTTAAAAGAATATACATAGTAGCTTGTTAAAAGTACGGGTCTGTAACATTTCCCCAAATGCTATCACATACTATGGTAGTATCAAGTCTAATATATTAAAAAATCAAATATTGAAATGAATGGGAACCCACCTGAAATTGGCTCATGACCCACCTAGTGGGTCCCGACCCACATTTTGAGAAACACTGCTCTAAACCCACGTTTTTAAGACAATGCCTACTGCGCCACTTGCGTTCTATGAAATCATGCTGGGTTTTACTTCGGAACTACCATTTTACGCATGCAGATCTATATGAATTTAATTGATTTAATTGACAGAAACCCATACAGTTAATCAGCTAAGATTGCTTTGAGGGAGCAGCAGCCCATTGCCTAACCAACTGACTTCGCCTCCCGTGACTGTGTTGTGACAGTTGATTTGCTAATCGCCTGGCTACATTTAGTGTCTCTTTTTTACGTTTAAAAGCAGAATATGACACTGATATAAAAGAGGTGGTTGGCACTGGAGATAATAAAACAAAAAGAGGTTGTCAGATACAGTGAGGTACGTATACCCACAGAGGGGCGTCTCTGTGTGAACTAACCGCCATGTTGGGTCTCTACACACTTAACGATGCTGTTGATCATTACCACGCAAGCTGCTTATGCCTTGTGGCTAATTATATATGCTACTTTCTTTGTGATTTTGCTCTTTGGTTCCAACTTCTGTAGCTACCAGAGTTGCTTGTAAGACTCTTTGGTCGCTCAGGGCTGGGCTGTGGCTTTACATCGTCTCCTGCCAATTACAATGTCCTTTACGGGAAATTTTTTTGCTTTTGTCAAATCATTTGATGTTGTCAGATGTGTTGCAATAACAGTTGTCCTTCCTTTTGTCTGATATCTATCATTCTCTGAAATCCTATAAAAATGCAGTTTCAGAGTGCTCATCTACGCTACAGTCACAAAATTGGATTCTGTCTTGAGCTTCCTAGCCGAACAGAGCTTTGAACTGAGATGACCCTCAACTCCCATCCCCAGCCACCCAATATCCAAGTGTTCCAAAGCTATCCAA
This sequence comes from Tiliqua scincoides, assembly GCF_035046505.1. Taxonomy (NCBI): domain Eukaryota; kingdom Metazoa; phylum Chordata; class Lepidosauria; order Squamata; family Scincidae; genus Tiliqua; species Tiliqua scincoides. The sequence goes on from NC_089821.1 coordinate 304,125,237, forward strand.
ATGCTTCGCATTTATGCAGCACTTGAGCCTATTAAGATTATATTTCTCATGCCCTCTCTTGCTATAATCCATACAACAACACTATGTGATGGATCGGTGTTGTTATCTACCTGTATTGGGGGATAGGGGCTGAGGCTGAGAGAGCGGCTTGTCTAAGGCCACCAGCTGAGCAAACTGGGGGCTCTCTCACACATATTTTATCCTTGCAACAACCTTGTGCAGTAAGCTAGGCTGAGAGAGCCTGTTGGTGATCCTCATGGCTACTTGCAGATCTTTCCAGTCCAAGCAAACATAAGAACAGCCCTGGCTGGATCAGGCCATAGGCCCATCTTGTCCAGCTTCCTGTATCTCACAGTAGCCCACCAAATGCCTCAGGGAGCACACCAGATAACAAGAGACCTCATCCTGGTGCCCTCCCTTGCATCTGGCATTCTGAGGTAACCCACTTCTAAAATCAGGAGGTTACACGTGGCTTGTAACCCATGATGGACTTTTCTTCCAAAAATTTGTCCAATCCCCTTTTAAAGGCATCCAGACCAGATGTCATCACCACATCCTGTGGCAAGGAGTTCCACAGACTAACTACACACTGAGAAAAGAAATATTTTTTTGTCTCTCTTAACTCTCCCAACACTCAATTTTTGTGGATGTCCCCAGATTCTGGTGTTGTGTGAGAAGTCTGTTAGTCTTAACAACAGCACTGTGACTCTTTTTTTAAAAAAATGGAAACTCAGAAAGACACCTGGAATAGCCCTAAGTGGGCCAGGCCCCTTTGGTTTAAGCCCTGATCTGATTAATAATCTAATTATCAATTATGGATTTAGCGTGAATGCCAATCATTTAAGATAGCCGCTGTTCCAGGAAGTCTTTACCCCTCTGTTGCTCAATTAAACTTCATTTGGATTTCACCTGTGATGATATAAAGTGTCTGAGTGAGCAGATGAGCTTTCTGCAATTGCATGATTTGCCTTTTCCTTTGCAGTCTAATGTCAGCAGCAGTAACATAAGCGAATCAATGAATGACTTGGAAACTATCTCTCAATGCCATGTTACATGACGACTGTGTGTTTATTTAACAGAACTTTCCTTGTGTTCCTACAGTACTGATATAAAACACTGTGGAGCACCTATCGCAAGCAATCCCAACAACTGGTTCATCTTTTTTTTTTTTAAAGTAGTAGCTGGGGGGATTAAGAGCCAGGACCCCATTCAGGTTTCTATCCTCCCGCCCACCTGCAGCACTAGATGTAGATTCCTAGGACTACTTGATTTTTAAAAAATTCTTATTTCACCTTAAAATAATCATCTTCATAGCCATGGTGCAATTAAGCCATTTTTGCCCAATGTTGCATACACGCAACAGGGAATCAAATGTATACACCTGTGCACTGGGCAGAAATGGGTTAATGTAACATTTTTGTCAATGTAGTGCTGTTTGAACATGCAATCAGTTCTCATCAGAATTCACTGGGTGGCAGTGAAGTAGCTACAGGAGGGAATGTGCGTTAAGTACTGCAGGCAATTTTGCCAATACTAGTCAGAGCGCGATACCATAGTCTTTCGAGACTGAAGGTTGCCAATACAATACAATACTATACTATACTATACTGCAGGCACCACAATGTGTCATGTAAGTGGCCCCTCTCACTGCTGGGTGGATATAGCCAAGAGATTATGGACCCAATCCTATCCAACTTTCCAATGCTTATGCAGCCATGCCAATGGGACATGAACTGCATCCTGCATTGGGGAGGTAGTCACAGAGGCCGCCACAAGGTAAGGTTTGTTCCCTTATCTTGGGACTGCATTGTGGCTGCATCAGTACTGGGAAGTTAGATAGGACTGGGCCCTATAAGTTCTAATAGGATGTTCTGTGAGAGAAATCAGTCAAGGCAAAGTCTACTCACATTTCATTATCAGTTTGAACTTGAAAGGTTCCAGGGCTATCATAATTCTTAACTGTGGCTCCAGAAAATTGTCCTGAAGCTTATGATGATGTAATAGTGCTTAAGCTAAGCTAAGATCACAGAATAGAATTGATGCAGGATAGAACTGATGGTCAATGCAGGATAGAATCCATCCGAAAACTCCCCCAAGAAAATGTTTCTAATGTTAAGCCCATATATTATTGATTTCATTGCAACCTGTAATTTGGCCCTGAGTCGAACTAGAACTCATTTGGACAAGGGAGACTTAAAAATCAGATGTGATCCTCTGTTGTGTGAACTGTTCTAGTCGGGACCCAAGACCTTGAATTCAATGCGAACTGTGTGTGAAACACAGTTCTATTCCATTCAAAAATGTCACTAAGTAGATTTGCTTTTAATTCCTCTTGCAGGTGGTGCAACAAGACAGAAAAAATAACAAAAAGCCAAACCACTTTTCTGCAGAATCCACTATTGAAGATACACCTGGCGTTGGGGCAGAGTCTACATTTTGTCTGTGGAGATTTTAATTATTTTATAGGAATAAACAGATGCAAGTGACTTCCAAAAGTTAATGCCTTCAGTGTGTGCCTTATACAATGTTTTAATTCTATACAAATTCCCTACTGGTTTCATGCCATAGAAACAGACCTTTGGTCAACTGCGCATTGGATCAAATTTTTCCAGGTCATCACAGACTAACCAGGAGCCAAGGGAAATGCTACTTCTAGAACTGAAGGGTCATCACAGACTAACCAAGAGTCAAGGGCAATGCTGCTTCTAGAACTGAAGGGCAGCAATCATTTGAACACTCACTTTCAGTACTATCCACTTCTCAACATGCCATATAAGTGGGCACTGATGATTGAGAGTACAGGGGGACCAGCTTTCAAGAATTCAGTGTTTCAATAGCGTGGCTGTGCTATAGGAAAGGCAAATACTCAGTGGGAGGACCAATGGAGTCATAAACTGGAGACAGGCTGTTGTTCAGTTGTGGACCACTGGCTCAACACAGAGAAGGTCCCAGGTTTATTCCCTGGGAGTAGCATCATAAGAGAGGCCTGGTCATGTCTCCGGCCTAAAACCCTGGACAGATGCTGCTTCGGTGCAGACAATGTTGACTAATGTTATGCTTCACTGTGGGGCAGCTGCATGTCTCATCTCTGTTTATAGGTCCTGCTCCTGCAAGGCCTCGCACTCCACTCCTGAGCATACTTATAGATTTGACAGTGCCACAAGTTTTACCTGGTGTGAGCAAGGAACTCTTACTGCAGACCACAGTGGAAGCTGCAAACTTTCTAGGAACTCTTGCTCACCCACTCACAAATACACCCAACCGGATATGGATGCCTCACTTGGAGATTTTAGAGGCTCATTGTCACGGGTAGACTTTTATTCTGCATGTATTTGCTTAAATCATTTTTACAGGTTAGTAGCCAGCACTGCGTCTTGTGGCAATATGGTGCCTTAAGTTAGTCAGATATTGTGTGAACAAATACTTTCTGTTTCTCCAAAGCCGAAGGCCCCTAAATTTATGGGAGAACCCTGAGTTTGGGACCAAACACTGATTACATGTTTTAGGTGTACACTTGGTGGGGGAAAAGCTTTCACCTTCACCTAAAACTGTGACTTGTGAATGATACACAGAAATCTGGAAGCAGCTGTATCCTGCAAATATCCTCTTTGGAGATCCAGCATTGGCTAAAGCTCCTTACTGAGTGTATATGCAGGGAGACCAAAATTTGTTGCCACATAACCTGTGGAATGACTCTGTTATTTGGAGGGAGAAAGAATGTCTTCCTAGTCACATTCTCCACAGCATTAAGAATTACTCCAAACATTTAAGCATCGACCTATCTGCTCTTGCATCACCCATTATCATCTCTTCCTGCCTTTAATAAAACTAACGATTCAACTTTTCCGTTCACCAACCCTGAATTCAGTCCATCTTTGCAAGAACAGCTGCTGCCAAAGTACGTCTGCTATTATTTTTTTCCACAATCTTTTTTTCCATGACAAACTTCTGAATATCAAGGGTTTTTCCCCTGCTTTCTGCAACCCAGGAAGACTATACAGGTTATAGTATTAATGGAATCATGCTGTTTTTAATTATGGAAACCTGCTATATTCTATCCTAACAACCATCCCCCCCCCCAATGCATTCTGTTTACTGTTGGGGAGTCACATGGATTTGTATATAGCGACCTTCTTCTGTATATTTATAATTATCTTGAAATATGATGTTGAAAGTGTAGAAATGGTTTTATATGCTTCCAAATGCTGCACTTGGTAACAATATTAATTGCTGAGAGAGGCTAAGCATTCTGCCAAGATGGAAGGAATATCAAATGTTTTTATTTTTTATGTGCGTTTGTTTAAAACTGGCTTCGAGCACAGTACACAGTTGAAACAAGACATCAGTTCTGGGAACTTTTGGTGATTACAGGATGACTATTTGAAAAAATCCTGAAGGTATCTGTTGGGCACATGAGAGCTGGTTCTTCACTTAGCTTGGGGGGATGTTTCTGTGAACAAAATTCTGCCATCCATTGGTCACTACTACTACCATTGGTCCATGGTAAAATTAGCTGTTGTCTTCCTGTAAAAGGGTATGACTCATCAAAATGAGGGTACCTTGATATTAACCTTGGGCAAACAAGGCACAAGTTTCAGGACATAGCAGAGCACCAGTTGCACCTTGGAGACCAAACCAGTGCAGAGATACAAGATATGGGACTTGAGTCACTCCTGGCTGAGTGGCAGAATTCACTACCCTGATGGACGTGGTGAGGTTCTGATCTTAATAAAAATGTTTGTGACCCTGAGTTATAAGAAGGACGTCAACTGTGGCTGGTTCGGAATGAACTGATAATAATTCTGTAACTCAAATGTTTCCAACTTTGTGCATATGTACACTACCAGAGTGCAATAAATTTGCTTATATTTAATACATTTCCAAGCGTGCCTTTTTTTGCAATAATGCAACATAAGAATTGCACTATTTCAGTGCAGTTGTTCATGTTGGACTTGTTACGTTGGACCTGATCGGTAATTTTTGGACTGGGTTCTGGGAAGATCTGAGCTAGATTCTCAGTCTAGAATAGATGATAACCTAGAAATTTAAGTCAGGCTGAAATGGAAGTGAAATGCAGGGAAGGGTCTTTTAGAAGCTGGTGGCTACTTTTTTTAAAATGATGTTTCTACAGGAGGACATAACATGACCCTAATATGGGCTTCTGGGCAAAAAAAAAAAGTAGTGGTTCCCTAAGTGACATTGATGGGTGCCATTTTATTTACTTAGAAGCTTCCAGAGCAGTGCTACATCATCATGTTGCATCATTATAGGAAGCTTCTGGTTTAGAAATTGCTCCTGAGAAGAGCAGTCACAGATTTCTGCATTCCAATTTCAGCTCTCAAAATTGACCCTTTCCCCCCACTTGTCCTCTGCTGAACAGAAGGCAAAAATTATCCGGTGAAATTTAACTTGAGTCTCGAACAATGGTTCCCAAACGGTGGGTTGGGACCCACTGGTGTGTCACAACCTGATTTTTGGTGGGTCACCAAAGGGTGATGGAAAGATCGGATAACTAATTCCTCAAGCCCTGAGGCCATTGAAAAATCAGATATTGAAGCTGCTAATTATCCTGCAAGGTGCTGAACTCCTGCAGTTAACAAGATGTGTAAATATAGAAAGATAACATTTAAGGGTCTTTTTCTGGTTATTACTTACAAATAAATAAAATACTATTTATTTCTTGAACTCCTGTTTTTTAAAGCCTGGTAAAGCTAGGTGGGTCCTGACAGAGTATCATTTTTAAAAGTGGGTGCTAGTGATAAAAGTTTGGGAACCACTGATCTAGAATCTTCTGCAGTATGAACAGCTGTCTCAACCAGTCCAAAGTGGAGGGGATCCCTATAGGAAGACTTCTTTGGCAACAAGAACACCAAGAACCACTATCAGTGGTAGTACTGCAGCTGTTGTATGACATACCTGTAACCAAGCTGTCCAGATTTTGTACTGGAGTTCCAGGAATGGAAAGGCCTGCATGGATGTTCATCACAACTTGTTTAGCTTTCCTTTGGCATGCAGGTGTCTTGCCATCATCCTGTATACAAACAGATGCTCCGAAAGGAGCTGCGCAGAGACCAGGCAAGACGGTGTGTCCCTTATGTCACTTAAAGCAACATGAGCTGTGGGGTTTTGGGTGTTGTTGTTGTTTTTTTTTTTTGCTTGCTGCCCTCTTCCTCTCCCCCTCCCGACTTAAACAGTTTCCTGCCTTTCAAAGTCTACTTTCAATTGCACAAGAAGTGAGATCATGTTGTCGTACTGCTAAATAGCAAGAATCCTACTGTGGGCTCCTTGCCTCTGAAGTTGAGGTAGGCTAGTTTCCTGACCAAGAAGTGAACAATCAAATGAATCATGTTCTCACATGTAGCTGGAAAACAGGCCCATAAAGGTCCTGAGCGCACAGACCAAATTATTGTGATTATCCCCCTGTGAGGATAAGACAGCACTTAAGCCAGGCAAGACCTGGTTTCTGGTCAGTTGATCAAGGTTTAATGTTTCCTTTTCCCATTGCGCTTGTGGCAACATTATGACAACCCTGGCTAGTGATATTGCTCAGCGTCCCATCTGATGGGTCATTGCTGCCTTTTCTTCTTGGTTTATAGTGTTTCACGTTCCAAACCTCGAAGCAGCCTTTCACAGGATGGTGTTCCTTGTGAGTACTGGAGGGCTGAGCCAGGGCCCCTGATAGGAATCTTATCAGGGGGTACAAAGGTTTTAGGGGCTCGTTTTGGGAGTACAAAGATTCTTCTGGGCCCTTCACCATTGGATCATGATTCCATACGTTCATTGGAGCATCATTTCTACAAATAACACTATATAAAACTATGTGGGCTTACCCCAAATGGGAATGCTAGTCTTCACACAATATATGCAAACAATTTCTGAGATCCCAGGAAATCCCCTTTTTGACCCAGGTACAATGTAACCCCTGCACATCAACAAAAGCCTCCCTGGCCACCCAAAGACTTTACAGGATTAAGTCTGAGTAGGATTTTGGGAACCACTGGGATAGGGTATCGCATAGTCACCAATACCATCCCCCTCCTGGTCTCAAAACACAACCCTCCCCATCCCATTATCTGTCTTGTTCTGCCAACTCACCCACCCACCCCATCCCCATGTCAACCTACCAGTGCTGGTGTTTTTCCAGGGAAGCTGGTGTTTGGTCACAGTCACTCACCACTTGGACACAGAATATCAGGTTGCATTGTGCAACCATCTTAAAACACATGGTGCCACCAAAATGCAAGTTCTAAAGGCACAGCTGACCAATAGGATTGGGCCATAAACCAATTACACATATCTGAAAACGTCTCAGCTTCTTCCCCTGCTTATCCTTCATTTCCCTCCCCTTGTGTCGGTGCACAGATTTTGAACTTGTTCAAGCAGGCACCTTGCACACAGAAGCACCACGAACAAATACAGCAATAACATAAAAGAAGACCACCTAGTGGCTTGGGATTAGGATGAACAGTGACATACAGACGTGTAGGAACACAATTTGCCCAGAAGATGGCTCCATTCTCTATTGTGGAGGGAGGTTCTTGAACACTCCTAAGCAGCAAGTCAAGAATATAAGAACAGCCCCACGGGATCAGGCCATAGGCCCATCTAGTCCAGCTTCCTGTATCTCACAGCGGCCCACCTGATGCCCAGGGAGCACACCTGATAACAAGAGACCTGCTTCCTGGTGCCCTCCCTTGCATCTGACGTAGCCCATTTCTAAAATCAGGAGGTTGCACTTACACAACATGGCTTGTAACATGTAATGGATTTTTCCTCCAGAAACTTGTCCAATCCCCTTTTAAAGGCATCCAGGCCAGATGCCATCACCACATCCTGCGGCAAGGAATTCCACAGACCAACCATACGCTGAGTAAAGAAATATTTTCTTTTGTCTGTCCTAACTCTCCCAACACTCAATTTTAGTGGATGTCCCCTGGTTCTGGTATTATGTGGGAATGTAAAGAGCATCTCCCTATCCACTCTGTTCATCCCCTGCATAATTTTGTATGTCTCAATCATGTCCCCCCTCAGGTGTCTCTTTTCTAGGCTGAAGAGGCCCAAACGCCACACCCTTTCCTCATAAGGAAGGTGCCCCAGCCCAGCAATCATCTTAGTCGCTCTCTTTTGCACCTTTTCCATTTCCACTATGTCTTTTTTGAGATGCAGTGACCAGAACCGGATGCAATACTCCAGGTGTGGCCTTACCATAGATTTGCATAATGGCATTATAATATTAGCCGTTTTGTTCTCAATACCTTTTCTAATGATCCCAAGCATAGAATTGGCCTTCTTTACTGCCGCCGCACATTGGGTCGACACTTTCACCGACCTGTCCACCACCACCCCAAGATCCCTCTCCTAATCTGTTACAAGCTATTAGATCTGTCACAAGCTGAAGCAAGCTATTAATTCCAGTTGATTTAGGATTTCTGCACACAACACTCAATGTTGTTGTTGTTTTTTCCTTTGAGGGAGGTCCCTGACTGTAGTGAATGGATCATGTGTTGTTTGTGTTCTGCTCATGGACATAAATACTAGTTGGCCTTCACTTATAGCTCACTTGTGAATGCAATAGAGGCAGTGTGGTGTAGTAATTAGAGTTTTGGATGTGAACTAGAGAAACCCAAGTGTCCATGCATTCATGAAGCCACTGCAAGCCCATCCATGAGGCCACCTGATGGTGGTTGCAACATCAAAAAATTGTGTGGCAGCAGATTTCACCCTGCTGCCACCTACCTTCAACTGGTTGCCAATGAGCTTGCTCCATTGAGAATCAGATCATTTACCCTCCTTAAAGTGCTCCTCCTTGCATATGGTCGTGAAATCCAGGAGTGCGAGACTTCAAGTTTTATTTACAGGGGCAGTGCACTTTTTCACACTGAGATGAAATGTCATCAAAAGTCCTGCAGTTCTGGGTTTTGCAGCCATGCGCAAGGAGAACGGTAAAGGTTTTTGCTCCCTTTTTGTAGCACAGAGGCAGCAGACCAGAGACAGCATCAGGCAGCGTTCCAGGTCATGTCACCCTGCTTGAAGCTCACTGGGTGATCATCAGCCAATCACTCTGTCTCCCAGCATAACCTACCTATAAACGTTGTAGTGAGAATAAAATGGAGTGGGGAGAACCACTTTGGTCTTTGGTTTATTGGTCTGAGCTCTTCAGAGGAAGGGTGGGTTATGGGGATATAAACTTTAGAAATTGTGAAAAAGTCACTTTTCTCTGGTCTCCAGTAAATCCCAGTTTATCACTTGATGAATTAAAAAAATGTCTTTGACAGCAACAAAATCACCAGTATGGGCGACGTGGACTGCTAGCAAAACTGTTTGAAAATGGGGCAGACACAAAAATTCTGAGAAAGTTATTTTCAAAGCAAATTTTAGGGTTTGTCCCAAAGAAAAACATCTGCAAATTCTCAAGGGGAGCAAATTAAAGGTTCTAACAAGGAGCAAAATTTTTCAAAGGGATTCTGCAGATCCCAAACAGTTTAATGACACCATCACTAGGACACGATGGAGAATGTTTCAAGACTTTTAAGGGACAAAACAAAACAGGTCAAACTCTCGAAATTTGGAAGACACCTGCTATGTCAATAATAATAATAATAATAATAATAATAATAATAATAATAATAATAATAATAATAATAATAATAGGTATTTATATACCGCCTTTCTTGGTCTTTATTCAAGACTTTATTCAAGGCGGTTTACATAGGCAGGCTGATTAAATCCCGGTAAGGATTTTTACAATTGAAAGAAGGTTCTATCTTTCAAGAACCACAACAGTCCAGGTGTTTCACTCTGATCTGGTTTCACATTCTGGCCTCCATCCTCCCACGCTCAGAGCAGATGGAATAACTCGGCTCAGCTTGTCAGCTGCTTCAAGGTCGCACGGTGCCGGTGGCCTCGAACTGGCGACCTTGTGGATGTTATCTTCAGGCAGACGGAGGCTCTACCCTCTAGACCAGACCTCCTGCCCACTGGAGAAAGTCACACTGTTTCTTCCTTAACATTGTTTAAATGTTATGACATTGTTTAAATGTCATGTTTAAAAGCATGACATTGTTTGCAAGCGGGGATCACTGATGCTCACACAATAGTGAACGTTGTTCCGCGCAACATAAAATCATCTTTTTATTCAGAAGCACAGAGATGTAATTTATCCATGCGTGTCAATTTCATGCCCTAGTCATGCATGTCATAATCAGTCATGGTTGTTGTTGTTTTAAAGTTGTTTTAAAGTTATGGCTGTATTTTTTGCCTGTATTTTTCCTATATGCCTGTTTGGCTATATTTTTCAACAAGTGGGAAACCCTGGCCTCTGAGCAGCCCGCTTGGAGGCAGGCTGTGCAGCATGGCCTTTCCCAGTTTGATGAGACACTTTGCCAACAGTCTGAGGCAAAGAGGCAAAGAAGGAAGGCCCATAGCCAGGGAGACAGGCCAGGGACAGACTGCACTTGCTCCCGGTGTGGAAGGGATTGTCACTCCCGAATCAGCCTTTTCAGCCACACTAGACGCTGTTCCAGAACCACCATCCAGAGCGCGATACCAGAGTCTTTCGAGACTGAAGGTTGCCAATACAAGATATACAAGAATTTTTTGCAAATCCATTTCAGATTAGAACTTAAAATGAGTGTGTGTCATGGGACTAGCTTGGTGGAACAGTGCGTGAACTAGAATTGAATTAGAACCCAGCAGGGGTTGCAATCGACTTGCTTTTATGCAAAACTTCAGTGTTAGCCCAAATCATTCAGAGGATGCCATTTGCCTGCATCCCATGCCACTGACTGGCTTCACAGCAATGGAGCACCTTTATTTATTTATTTATTTATTTATTTATTTAGCATATGGCATATAATACAAGGACTTATGTAAGAATTAAACTGCACCTACCCAATTGCCACTGCTGCCTGTCTCTCATTTGAAGAGGTAGAGAGAAATGAAGCAAAAGAGTGGTGGGCTAGAGCGTCTCCCCCACCTCCTCTCATCCACCTCCTCTTCCAGGCCATCCTTCTCCTCCTTTTCAAGGGAGAGAGAGAGTTGGTCACAGATAGGCTCCTCTCATGTCACTGAGCCAGGCAGTAGCAGCAGGAGGGAGGCAGCTCTTGTGACATAAGGCAGTGATAGGCAGCAAGGGCAAGCAATCTCCTCCCTTCCGCCAGTTCCCTTATAATCCACTGCCAGAGACAGCTGTCTTCTGGCCCACAGGCATGCTTTTTATTTGCAAGCAAAAGTGCAGGTTTAGAAGATGTTGATAGTTAAGGCACAACTTATCTGCGTTCGGTGATACTAGGACAGGGACTATATATTTTGCATGCGGAAAGTTCAAGATACAATTTGTGACTTTTTGTGTCCAGTTCTGGTCGCCACATCTCAAAAAGGACATAGTGGAAATGGAAAAGGTGCAAAAGAGAGCGACTAAGATGATTACTGGGCTGGGGCACCTTCCTTATGAGGAAAGGCTACGGTGTTTGGGCCTCTTCAGCCTAGAAAGGAGACGGCTGAGGGGGGACACGATTGAATCATACAAAATTATGCAGGGGATGGACAGAGTGGATAGAGAGATGCTCTTTACACTCTCACATAATACCAGAACCAGGGGACATCCACTAAAACTGAGTGTTGGGAGAGTTAGGACAGACAAAAGAAAATATTTCTTAACTCAGCGTGGTCGGTCTGTGGAACTCCTTGCCACAGGATGTGGTGATGGCGTCTAGCCTGGACGCCTTTAAAAGGGGATTGGACACGTTTCTGGAGGAAAAATCCATTACGGGGTACAAGCCATGATGTGTATGCGCAACCTCCTGATTTTAGAAATGGGTTATGTCAGAATGCCAGATGCAAGGGAGGGCACCAGGATGCAGGTCTCTTGTTATCTGGTGTGCTCCCTGGGGCATTTGGTGGGCCGCTGTGAGATACAGGAAGCTGGACTAGATGGGCCTATGGCCTGATCCAGCGTGGCTGTTCTTATGTTCTTATGACATCTCCAATAAAAAAAAGATCAGGCAGGAGGTGTCAGAAAAGAGGCTCTAGTGAGACTCTGCTAGTCTGTGCAACAGGCAATAATGGGCTACATGAACCACTGGTCAATTTAAGGCAGCTTGAAGTGATCAAAACATGTGCCTCATGCATTCTTCCTTATGAATATTAAAAAGTTCTTTACTGAACTTTACGGAAGTGTATGTTTTGCTCCCATCACCTGGAATGGCTCCAAAGGGGAGGGAGGAGGGACCCTTTGCACACTGCAGTGAGGCTCCCTGCAAAACTTAGTGCTTTCCACCCCCTCTAGCTATGCCACTGCCTCCTTCCTTCCTCTTTCCTCTGCAATACAGAGATTGGCAAGTAAGATCGGGCCCCATATTGGAACAGGAGCACAAAATGTTCCCCTTTACCAAGACAGACAATTGGGCCATAACAAAGACAGGCAGCTTTCCAGTTTCCAGAGTGAACTGGACTGCCTGGAGGCAGACCTGCCTTTCTAATTGTTTAGTCTTTGAGGAAGGGAAGTCAAGTGCTTGATCTTGCACTGTGGCCCATTTGCTGAACCCTTTTCTCTGTCGGTCCCGTGTATCTGCTTCAGCAGAGGGATGGATGGAGCTGGGTACACACGGTTATTCTGGCTCTGCCATGTGCACGTATCCCTGAGCTCGCTGACACTGCAGTTGCAGCTTGGCAACTGCGGCTGCGGCTCCGAGCTTCAGCCATAAAACGCCATGCTATAAATAATGGATCAGGGCAGCCAACATCTTCCAGTAAACCAGGTCGTGTCTCCTTGTATTTTCATCACTGAATCTTGCTAAGGTCAGATATTCTGCAGCATTTCATACAAGTATGTAGAGAAATTGTTTAACGCTCTACTGTTTGTGCTCTGGTCCAGGAGGGGGAGGAGAATTACAAGGAGTTAACCAGTCAGTCCTCACTTTCCAAGGAAATAAACAGTTGACATATCAGGAGGGTTAAACTGAATTTACCTTCCTAATGTCATGCACCCTTTAAATTCTTGATGTAGAGTCAAACCAAGGGCAGCTTCTGGAGAACAAAGAAATGGTGGTTGCCGGTGGAGATGCCATCTCCAAATCTAATTCAGATTTCCTCTGCCCCTCCTCCAAATCACTGAAGGACTCTTCCCATTTTCTCTGCCTTCAAATGGAGCAGTAGAAATGGGGAAGGGGGTTGAAGCATTTTCCCAGTGCTGCAAAGAGTGGCACACATGTGGGGTATGGGGGTGTGTCTCCATTATCCTCATATCTGTTCTGTAACAGGGTAGGGTGAGAGGTCGTAACTGGGTCAAAGACACTGCATGAGTTGGCTATTTTTCAGCTGTATCTGAGATGTCCAGGACTGACCATGGGACCGTCTGCATGGAATCTAAGTGCTCTACACTTACTACAGGCTACAGGTCCTCCTAGTAAGCTCATAGTTCAGCTTAAATTTAAACTGGTGATGCCAACATTACAGCTTATGCCCATCATCACATCCATTAAAACTGAGTGTCAGGAGAATTAGAACAGACAAAACGAAATACTTCCTACCCAGCAGGTAATTAATCTGTGGAACTCCATGCCACAGGGTGTGGTGATGTCATCTGACCCAGATGCCTTTAAACGTGTGTTGTGTTGGCAGCCTTCAGTCTCGAAAGACTATGGTATCACGCTCTGAAAGGTGGTTCTGGAACAGCGTCTAGTGTGGCTGAAAAGGCCAATTCAGGAGTGACAATCCCTTCCACACTGGGAGCAAGTGCAGTCTGTCCCTGGTCTGTCTCCCTGGCTATGGGCCTTCCTTCTTTGCCTCTTAGCCTCAGTCTGTTGGCCAAGTGTCTCTTCAAATTGGGAAAGGCCATGTTGCACAGCCTGCCTCCAAGCTGGCCGCTCGGAGGTCAGGGTTTCCCACTTGTTGAGGTCCACTCCTAAGGCCTTCAGATCCCTCTTGCAGATGTCCTTGTATCGCAGCTGTGGTCTACCTGTAGGGCGCTTTCCTTGCACGAGTTCTCCATAGAGGAGATCCTCTGGGATCCGGCGATCATCCATTCTCACGACATGACCGAGCCAACGCAGGCGTCTCAAGGGGGATTGGAAAAGTCCATCACAGGTTACAAGCCACAATGGGTATATGCAACCGCCTGGTTTTTGAAGTAGACTATCTCTAACATGCCAGATACAGGGATACAGGAATTTGGTTCTTCTGTGCGCTGTCTGAGGCATCAGGTGGGCCACTGTGCAATACAGGAAGCAGGACTAGATGGGCCTTGGCCTGATCCAATGGGTTTTCTCATGTCCTTATGTTCTTACTAAAGCATTCCAGCATCCTATTCCAGCAAGTGGGCAAGTCTCAAGCTCACCATCAGTTGACTCCCTCTAAAAATAAGAATACAGGAAGCTGCACAGGGAAAATGAACTTTTTCTTTTCACAAATGTCTTTACTAGTAACTGACTTCACTGGAGGGGGGGTGCTGAGAGCATGTAAACTGCATGTGCAGGGCAACCCTAAACATACTTAGAAGTAAGTTGTGACCAGCTCAATGGCATTTACTTCCAAGTAGATGTGCTTAGGAAACTTACATTAGATGAACAGGAAGTTCATGTAACCAGCGGCTGGATCATGTGATTTTTTTTTTTTTTGCAGAAAAGTTTAGATTATTTATATGCCACTTTCCATGACAGGCTGTGCAAAAGCAGCCTACAAATCAGCATCAAAGAATAATAATATATTACAGCAGAATAGAACAGAAACAGTTCAATTAATTCATAGAGGTGTTTGAAAATAGTGTTATTTACTCAGAAGTAAGCCCATTGTGTTCAGTAAGCCTTAGGCTGTAATAGTGGCGTCGCTAGGGGGCATGGGGGGGTGAGCTGCACCGGATGATGCACACAGGGGGGCGACACCACTACTGGCCAAAATTTTTAAAATCTTGGTATTTTTGAATAATACAATTATGTTGTATATCGCTTGATGCATGATTTTATGCAGAATGCAATGAAACAAACCATGTTGAAATATCTCTACTCTAACAAAAGTTATAGCCAAAAGAACATCAGGGGAGGGGGCAACCACGCCCACAGCATTGCCCCACCCACTGCATGGGAGGGGGTCCATCATGGGAGAGACACACTGGCCTCCCACACCAGGTGACAAAACCCTAGTGATGCCACTGAGTTGTAATCCTATCTTATTCGACAGAAACAAACACCCCTAGCAATTCGTCACAAAATGGCAAATTCATTTTGTCGACAGATTCAAATAAACAGAGCCGAGGATTCAATACAGCAGAGCATAAATTCATTTCATCTCCCCTTCACGGAAGAGGCCTCGGCAGCAGCAAAAGGAAAGACCCCTGGGGGTCTCCCAGATGTTTTGGGTGCTCCTGGTGTTCTTGTGGCAGTCCAGAAGAAAGCAGTCCTTTCCTTTCTTACTTCCTTGCTTTCTGATCTCCTGATTCTCAGCGCAGTTTTAAATATTTACAGTTTGGAAAACAGAAAAAATGTGGGCTGGAAAAGTTGCTGACTGCTTTAAGTACCAAGCGCAAAGCCCACGGCTTTATTAAGAAATCACACAATCTGACTCCACCTGTGGTCTGATGCGGTCGCATTGACTTTTCCATCATCTTTTGACAATATCATATAGATTTCCCAGGACGTTAGCGCTCGTAATGGAATCTCTGGTTCCTGACTCAGTTGTCTTGCGGAATTACGTTTCTCTTGGGCCGAGATTTTTATGAAGCAGTTGTTAACGGTCAAATCAGACGTGGTCAATACATGGAAGGTACTTGGCTCTAACTAACCAAAACTACTTTTTGCAATATTGCAAAACTGGGGGGGAGGGAGGCAGGCTGTTGTGACTTACAGCCCAATCCTAAGCTCTTCAGAGTCAACATACAAGCGTACTGCCAGCACTGGGTGTCACAAATGTGCTGTAAAGTGCTACCCTGGGAGTAGGTGATGGTGGCACTGAACCAATGCCAATCAGTGCCAAGCCCCAGCACAGTGGAGACGGCTGGTCGGCACTCCCACAGTGCCAGCTGGAGGTAACGCTTTTTTGAGCAGCGGGAAGGCAGGGAGTGAACAAAACAGGGTGAAGGGAGGGGAGGATCAGGTCCAGGAGGGGGCGTGGAACCAGCGGAACAGGCCTCCTCCTCCGCCAGATCCTGTGCTCTATATTGGGCTGAAAAGCCCAACATGGAGCTCCTCCAGTACGAACCAATAAAATAGCCAGTGCAGACTGGAGGAGATCCATTGCGGGGCCTGCAAATATCCTCTTCCCCCGAGGAGACCTCTGGCGGTTGCCATGATGCCCATAGGATGGAGCGGCAGCCATTTTGGGGCCACTGCTTCTCTGGGCACCAAGCAGCTTAGGACTGGGTGCATGTTATAATGCTAAATATTTTAAAAGATGAATAGTGTTTAACATTCATCTGGTCTAATTCTGAAATTAGGACTGCATGGACTGCATCAGACTAGGTGATCCACCAGCCATATAGGAAAAGAATGGGCAGACTCTCCTCCCCTACTTTTCTGCCATACCTACAGGATTCCAAGGCCAGGATAAATTGCCCATCACAACAGTTATACCAAATTCTCCAATAAAGGGATGCACCTTCACACTTTCTATGAAAGAACTGTGGGCAAAGTCCCACCACCTCAACACGTATTGAATGTGAACAAGCAATGCTACAAATAGGGAGCAAACGGGGCCAGTGATTTGCAAGGGGCAAGCACCAGAATATAAGGCTTCTTCCCAGTGAATAAAGATAGTTGAAGTTACTGCACAAACGGTCAAGGCCTCTGCTGAAGCCGACGTCAAGTGGGATTCTGTGGAAGAACCTTACAGGACCAGAATGTGGACTTTACGGATTTCAATGAGTACTGCTGAGAGTCCAGTTGACTTCAGGAGCATTTTATTTATTTATTTATTTATTTATTTAAGGATTTTTATACCACTTTATTAAAAACACAAAGCAGTGTACAACAAAACAAGTACATCATTAAAACATCAAAATAAAATATTAAAATAAAGACTTTAAGCAATGCCATGCACTAGCATAGCTAGAGGGGGTGCAAGGCACTAAGCACTAAGTTTTGTAGGGAGACTCACCGCGCCGTGCATTGGGCCCCTCCCCCTCCCCTTTGCAGCCATTCCGGGCCGCTAGAGCAAAACGGAGGCATTCGCCCCGAAGGCCTCCCTGGAATGCATGCGCCTCCGTCTTGATCTAGCAGCCCGGAATTGCTTCAAAGGGGAGGGGAAGAGGCCCCTTGCACAGCATGGTGAGGCTTCCTGCAAAACGTAATGCTTTGCACCCCCTCTAGTGATGCTACTGATGCCAAGTATGATGCAGCATGATTTTTTTTTTAAAGCATGCACATGGATTTCCAGGCTGCATGATGTATGGATTCACTTGTGAGAGAATTATACTCTGAAGGTTAATAATATTAACCGTTTTGTTCTCAATACCTTTTCTAATGATCCCAAGCATAGAATTGGCCTTCTTTACTGCTGCCGCGCATTGGGTCTTAAAAGGACTCTTAAAAGAACATGTCATTTTTCCATCGGCTTATTATTTCACATTAATGAAATGCAGTTGCAAAGGGCAAAAGAAAAATGAGCATTTGTACCAGACATGAACATTAAAGGCAGACACAGAGGTTTTTTTTTTTTCAGTGCTGAGTCTTTTTGTTCATTTGTTTAGAGAAGGTTTTGAATTTGATAAATTTTGATTTTGATAAATAGCAGTTCTTTGCAGTGCTTGGCTCTTTCTTGACAACGTATGTGTGGTGGCATCAGGGGAAATAGCAGCAAATGAACGTAATACATTGAGCTTATGACAATAGATTCATCTCAGACTCTTGAGTAAAGTCATGCTGTTGCTGGGAAGCTGCATAAAGGTTCCACAGTGTAATGTTTCACCTCTCATCTGACCAATAACACCTTTTGCAGTCTGAAAAGCCAGTAAACTACCATTTACAAACCTTCCCACATTCTTATACATTCCACCTACAACTTTTCATATTCTCCCATGATTCCATCCCCTTGACCTACCACAGTAAGAACGAAAGAAGAGGCCCACTGGATGAGGCCACTCAGGGCACAACCTTTTAGGGTTAGCTGAACTAGATGTTAGCTAACTAGGGTTTGCTATGACCTGATCCAGTGGGGCTGTTCTTACATTCTTATGTTCCAGCTTCCTGGATCTCACAGTGGCCCACCAGATGCCTCAGGGAGCACACAAGACTACAACAGGCTTGCATCCTGGTGCCCTCCCTTGCATCTGGCATTCTGAGATAGCCTAGTTCTATAATCAGGAGGTTGCACATACCCATCATGGCTTGTAACCTGTAATGAACTATGATGTGGTGCGAGGACTATGATATGATGGACTATAACCTGTGATGGTTGAGACATTACCTGAAATGCCACAAGTGATCCTAGCATCATCCAAAGGCGAACACTTCAGGGAACATGTCCAGGCTGTAGACATGGATACAGACTGCGCAAGTTAACCTCTAATGTAAGAAGTGTTACCAAAAGAATGCAGAAGTGAGTATACATTCAGCTGTTAGCACTTCTTTAATAAATGACAGCTAGAAAAGCCATACCCTTGCTTAGCATGAAAGCATATGGCATAGCTTTGGCAAGTCTCAACAGCTGTTCTTACGTTCTTATGTGTGAGTGAGTGAGTGAGTGAGTGAGTGAGTGAGTGCACCTTTGCCCTGCCCCACTGGATTTTTGGCTATAACTTTTGACAGAATAATTTCAACACGGTTTTTCATTGCATTCTGCATGAAGTAACGCATTGAACAAAACATAACATGATTGTATTCAAAACTATCAAGATTCTAAAAATTTTGGCCAGTAGTGGTGTCACACACACACACACACACCCTGTGCACATCACCCACTGTGGCCCACATCCCCTGCACTTGCCTAGCAATGCCACTGGCTGTAGGCTCTACCTTTTGACCCCCTTTCTCTAGGCCAGGGGTGCCCAAATCCCGGCCCGGGGGCCACTTGCGGCCCTCAAGGGTTCCCAATCTGGCCCACGGGGAGCCCCCAGTCTCCAATGAGTCTCTGGCCCTCTGGATACTTGCTGGAACCCATGCTGGCCCGACGCAACTGCTCTCAGCATGAGGACGGTTGTTCAACCTCTCACCTGAACTGTGGGATGAGGGCTCCCTCCACTACTTGCTGTTTCACTTGCTGTGATGCAACAGTGGCAGCGAAGGAAAGGCTGACCTTGCTTTGTGCAAGGCCTTTTATAGGCCTTGAGCTACTGCAAGACCTTCATTTATTCATATAAGTTCTGTTTTTAATAAATTCATTTATGTAAATTTATTCAAATTTCAAATGTAAATTAATTCTTTTTTTCCCTGGCCCCCGACACAGTGTCAGAGAGATGATGTGGCCCTTCTGCCAAAATGTTTGGACACCCCTGCTCTAGGCTATTGGGAAGCCAAGAGGGGTTATCAGAGGGGAGGGAGGAAAGGGAAAAGAAAGCCCAGGATGAAATCACAGCTACCTTCCTGAAGGCATCTCCATTCCAGAGTGCGTGTCAGAGAGCTGATGGCTATCTTCAAAACCCCGCATGGCTTGTGAATCACAGTCTCCCACATGAACCTGCCTGCATGCTAGTTGGCAACCTTCAGTCTCGAAAGACTATGGTATCGCGCTCTGAAAGGTGGTTCTGGAACAGCGTCTAGTGTGGCTGAAAAGGCCTATTCGGGAGTGACAATCCCTTCCACACTGGGAGCAAGTGCAGTCTGTCCCTGGCCTGTCTCCCTGGCTATGGGCCTTCCTTCTTTGCCTCTTAGCCTCAGACTGTTGGCCAAGTGTCTCTTCAAACTGCATGCTAACACCCTTTTAAATGAGTAGATTATGGCCACCTCTTGTTAGTTGTCTGTTTCCATTGTTAATAATACTAAAAAAAAAAAAATCTCATTTGAAAAAGATGGGTCTGCAAGATTTGAGTTGTGTGGTCCTCACATTTTCCATGGAAGGAGGAAGGGGTTCCCATGGTCTGGAAAGGTGACAAATGAGTGATGCAGAGCAAGCACATTGCAGTTCAGTGTTTTTCTTCTGCACCTCTTCCATTGTTTTGCATTTATTAGCTGGCAGTTGAGCATCATTAGAGGGTGGCAATATTATAAAGGATGTTAGCGTCATTGGCTTCAGTGGACCTTGGCCAAAGGAGCCAAGAATTCCCCAGGGAATTGTCACTGACTTCTCCCCACATCACCCAAACTCATCTTCAGCACTCTTCAGTCCTCTGGTTCCTAACAAGGTTGCTTTTCCATCTTTCTTGGGGTCATGGAAATATTCACGATCCAAACCGGTTTATTGCCATTTCAGCACTTGGCTGCACACCAATGGGTAGGAACTGGAAAACCACAGCACAGGTGTGACTTGGAACGCGGTGTGTTTGGCTCTGTCAGAGAAGGAGGAAAAACCGCAGCGGTGCCAAAAATACTGCAGGGCCTATGAGAAATCAACAGCAGGAAGGTGCAAGGTGTGGTAGAACACACCTTCAGAAGCTTAACACCAGCAACACAAGATGCACCAGAATTTAAGAGGGCCAACTGAGTGGTGTCTCAGAACTGACACTTTTTCAAGTGTTGTGAGATGATATCACTCTCTCTTTCATTGGCGTAGTTAGAGGGGGTGCTAAGCACTAAGTTTTGCGGGGAGCCTCACCACGGCGTTTGTGCAAATTGATTTTAAGGCCACACCTGGATTATTGTGTCCAGTTCTGGTCGCCACATCTCAAAAAGGACATAGTGGAAATGGAAAAGGTGCAAAAGAGAGTGACTAAGATGATTACGGGGCTGGGGCACCTTCCTTATGAGGAAAGGCTATGGCGTTTGGGCCTCTTCAGCCTAGAAAAGAGGCGCCTGAGGGGGGACATGATTGAGACATACAAAATTATGCCGGGGATGGACAGAGTGGATAGAGAGATGCTCTTTACACTCTCACATAACACCAGAACCAGGGGACATCCACTAAAATTGAGTGTTGGGAAGGTTAGAACAGACAAAAGAAAATATTTCTTTACTCAGTGTATGGTCAGTCTGTGGAACTCCTTGACACAGGAAGTGGTGACGGCATCTGGCCTGGACGCCTTTAAAAGGGGATTGGACAAGTTTCTGGAGTAAAAATCCATTACAGGTTACAAGCCATGATGCGTATGTGCAACCTCCTGGTTTTAGAAACGGGCTATGTCAGATGCAAGGGAGGGCACCTGGATGCAGGTCTCTTGTTATCTGGTGTGCTCCCTGGGGCATTTGGTGGGCCGCTGTGAGATACAGGAAGCTGGATTAGATGGGCCTATGGCCTGATCCAGTGGGGCTGTTCTTATGGTCTTATGTTCTTAAGCAGCCCCTCCCCCTTAGAGCCATTCCGGGCAAGGAAATAAAATGGAGGGAAATACAGGGAGGCAGGGAGGCGAATGCCTGTTTTGCTCTCCCCATCCAGAATGGCTCTGAGGGGGCTGCTTGCATGCTGCGGGGAGGCTCCCTGCAAAACTTAGTGGTTTGCACCCCCTCTAGCTATGCCAATGAAAGAGAGAGTGACATCTCACGTGTCATCTCATGACACTTAAAAATGTGACAGTTCTCAGACACCACTCAGTGGTGTTAAGCTTCTGAAGGATTGTTCTACCACACCTTGTACCTTCCTGCTGTCAACTTGTCATGGGTCCTCCTGCAGTCTCTCTCTCCCTCTCTCCCTCTCTTTCTCTCCCCCCTCATTGGCATTTCTTCATGGTGACTCATTCAACTGATTGCAAAGATTGATTGCAAGGATCATTTTCCAAAGTTTTCCCGGAAAAGCTGCAGTAGCAACTATCTTGAGCCGATGATTCAGTCAATGCAACTTAACTGCCCCCAGTCATAGGCAGGACAGAAGACAGATCGTATGGGGAATGACTGCAGGAACCAGACAGGTGTAGCTCAGAGAGAAGAAATTGAAGGTGAGGTGGAATCATCACAGAAAACTGCAGCTGGAAGGTAACAAGTGGACCATTTTGTCTCGGCCATTGAAGTACCCAAAGAAATTCACAGTCTAAACCAGGGGTGTCAAACTCAGTTAAGAACATAAGAACATAAGAACAGCCCCACTGGATCAGGCCATAGGCCCATCTAGTCCAGCTTCCTGTATCTCACAGCGGCCCACCAAATCCCCCAGGGAGCACACCAGATAACAAGAGACCTCATCCTGGTGCCCTCCCTTGCATCTGGCCTTCTTACATAACCCATTTCTAAAATCAGGAGGTTGCACATACACATCATGGCTTGTACCCCGTAATGGATTTTTCCTCCAGAAACTTGTCCAATCCCCTTTTAAAGGCGTCCAGGCTAGACGCCATCACCACATCCTGTGGCAAGGAGTTCCACAGACCAACTACACGCTGAGTAAAGAAATATTTTCTTTTGTCTGTCCTAACCCTCCCAACACTCAATTTTAGTGGATGTCACCTGGTTCTGGTGTTATGTGAGAGTGTAAAGAGCATCTCTCTATCCACTCTGTCCATCCCCTGCATAATTTTGTATGTCTCAATCATGTCCCCCCTCAGGCTCCTGTTTTCTAGGCTGAAGAGGCCCAAACGCCGTAGCCTTTCCTCATAAGGAAGGTGCCCCAGCCCCGTAATCATCTTAGTCGCTCTCTTTTGCACCTTTTCCATTTCCACTATGTCCTTTTTGAGATGTGGCGACCAGAACTGGACACAATAATCCAGGTGTAGCAAGTCACCATGCGGTCCTCACTTCCGTCGCAAACACCCCTCTCTATGTTTCTAATAATCGAATCCCCCACTACAAGAAGTCCCCGACCCTCCTCCCGCCGAGGAGTATCCCGAGTGCGTTCGGATATGGGCCCATCCCCTGGAGAAGGGGTCCCCCCTAGGGGATTGTTTCCCTCCTCTCCAGGATGACGTCCTCCAGCCCCGAGACTTCCCACCCGGGCAGCTGAGGAGCTGCACACCTGAGGTTGGGACGAAGCTTGATCATCCCCGGAAGTCTTCCCACGGTCCTCCTCTGCCTGCCTGCGCTTCTCCAGGTCGCCCACCAAGGCTTCAAGGGACCGGACGCGTTCTCTGAGACCCTGGAGCTCCTTGCACCGAGGACACACCCATGACTTATGCCCCAGAGGCATATAATCATACATGTTTCTATGAAAAAAACCATCTTTTTTCTATGTTTCTATGAAAGTTTCTATGAAAAGGTCTATGAAAAAAGCCATCTTGGGGGAAAAAAATCCATACAAGAGTTGCCCACAGAAAAAAAATTCCCTAATCTTTACCACTACCTTTACCCTAACCCTTGAATTCCCCCACCCTAACCCTAACTCATGTAGGCAAAGTTTGTGTGGGCTTTTTTTCCCATGAGAGCTTTTTTCTGGTTACCATCAAACTCACTTCATATAGTGGGCCAAAAAGCATTTATGATGCCTGCTGAGGGCCAGAAGTGATGTCATTAAGCAGGAAGTGATGTCACTGAGCAGATGATGCCCAGAAACAAGCACTTTGCTCTCACCAGAAACTCATTAGCTGCAAATGATTGAAGAGAAAATGTGGAAATCTTATTTTCAAGTTATGGGAGAGCCCAATTATCACAGGGGTTGCCCTTTCAACAGTGCAGCTTCTGCTGCAGCATCACTGCTCAGCAGCTGAGAGGTGCTCTGCAAAGTGGAGCCTCAGTAGAAACAGCATTACTGAAAGAGTGGCCCATGTAATAATCAGGCTCTCCGAGCTCCACGGTTCCCACTCTCACCTCTCTTGGTCTGCCCCTTCCCCCATAACATGCCTTGCCTTCAGAGAACCTTCAGTGGACATCCACTAAAACTGAATGTTGGGAGAGTTAGGGCAGACAAAAGAAAGTATTTCTTTACCCAGCGTGTAATTCTTCTGACCCTGGGGGCTGGGGCTAAGAATAGGCCCTCAGTTTGGCTGTACTTGTCGTAAGAGGCGACTAAACAGCCACCGGGTAGATGGGACTCGTCAGCCTAGGAAGGCAGCTCATCTAAGAGAAGGAAACTCTGACCTCAAACCTCCACTGACTTGTGGCTACATCCAGTTCTGGAAAAGGCTTCAGGAGTCAACCTCGAGGCAAAATCAGGAGCCGGAGTCCCTTAGGCAGTTCATGGCTGAACACAGTCACGTTCTGGCAACTCCTGCGACGCCGCTGGAACCAACCGTATTGGCTTCTGCCTTTCCATTGGACCATTCCAGCGACGTGGAGAGGGGGGATTTGCTGCATGGGTAACAGCCTATCCTCCATACCTTCTTTACCCAGGCTTCGCGCACTGGAGAGGACACTCCAACTTCGCCATACGGCGTCGGCACAACACGGGAAGCAGCAGTTTACCGGTTATAAGTCTTTGCTCGATTGGCATAGAGCATGACGCCAGGGGCTGCTTCCGACGGTGGGAGAGATCATTGCATCTCATTGGGCAGCTACCGCCCGCCTTAAGCTGGGCAGTCCCCAGCCAGTAAGGTGTTGCCTCGCCACGGTCCGTTAACCTCATGGGGTGCGTGGGGTTTAGGGTGAAAACCGACAAGCGGATCGACAACTCTGCACCATGCAACAGAAAACAGAAAACTACTGCCCTAAAGCTGGGCACCTGGAACGTTAGGACAATGACACCTGGCTTCTCTGATGACCTGCAAGAAATAGACGACGCACGCAAAACAGCTGTCATCGACATGGAGCTGAGCAGACTGCAGATGGACATCGTCGCCCTTCAAGAGACTAGGCTGCCAGATTCCGGATCTGTCAAGGAGAGAAATTTCTCATTTTTCTGGCAGGGAAAACCACCAAACGAAACCAGGGAACATGGCGTTGGCTTTGCGGTCAGAAATACCCTGCTGAAATCCATCATCCCACCTACTGTGGGAAGTGAAAGAATTTTGTCCCTGCAGCTCCAGTCATCAGCAGGACCTATCACTCTCATCAGTGCTTATGCACCGACTCTGTCGTCTCCAGCAGAAGCCAAAGACAAATTCTATGATGACCTGGCCACCACTGTCAAGAAAATCCCTGTAAAAGAGCCATTGTTCATCCTCGGCGATTTCAATGCTAGAGTTGGTGCTGATAACAGTTCATGGCCCACTTGCTTAGGTCAGTTTGGCACTGGGAGGATGAACGAAAATGGCCAACGCCTGCTAGAGTTTTGCTGTCATCACGGTCTCTGTGTCAGCAACACGTTCTTCAACACAAAGCCCCAACATAGAGTCTCTTGGAGACATCCAAGATCAAAGCACTGGCACCAGCTCGACCTGATCCTCACCAAACGCTCCAGCCTTCCCAGCATCAAGATCACACGCAGTTATCATGGTGCTGCCTGCAACACTGACCACTCCCTGGTGTGCAGCAGAGTGAAACTGCAAACAAAGCGACTGTATCACACGTAAAAGGAAGGAAGACCTCGCATTGATACCAGCAAGACCCGGGATCAGAGAAAAGTGGAGGAATTTGCACAAGCGCTTGAGGAATCTCTTCCAGGCCCGGCTGATGCAAACGCATCCAGCAGATGGGAACATTTCAAGAATACCGTTTACAACACCGCCTTGTCCATATTCGGCAAGAAGACCAACAAGGCGGCAGACTGGTTTGAAGCCCACTCTGAGGAGTTGACACCAGTCATTGAGGAAAAGAGGAGAGCTCAAGCAGCATACAAGTCCTGTCCCAGTGAGCGCAACCTGCAGGTCCTCCGAACTGCTTGCAGCAAAGTCCAACAGACTTCCAGGAGATGTGCTAACGACTACTGGCTCCAGCTCTGTTCCCAGATACAGATAGCAGCTGACACGGGCAACATCAAGGGGATGTATGATGGTATCAAGCAGGCCCTAGGTCCAACACAGAAGAAAATTGCCCCTCTGAAGTCTGCCACAGGCGAGGTCATCCAGGATCGGGCGCAGCAGATGGAACGCTGGGTGCAGCACTACTCTGAGCTATATTCCAGAGAAAATGTAGTCACCGAAGAAGCACTGAACAACATTGAGTGCCTGCCTGTGCTGGAAGAGCTTGACAGTGAACCAACCCTAGAAGAACTTCACGTGGCCCTGGACTCCCTTGCCTTTGGCAAGGCACCTGGAAAAGACAGCATCCCTGCTGAAGTCCTAAAATGCTGCAAAGAGATCATCGTCACTGAGCTGCATGAAATCCTCTGTCTCTGCTGGAGAGAAGGTGGAGTACCTCAAGACATGAGGGATGCAAACATCATCACGCTGTACAAGAACAAAGGTGACAGGGGTGACTGCAACAACTACCGCGGCATCTCTCTCCTTAGCGTTGTAGGAAAGCTGTTTGCCCGAGTTGTACTAAAGAGGCTCCAGGTACTTGCAGAGAGCGTCTATCCAGAATCGCAGTGTGGATTCCGAGCCAACAGGTCCACCACTGATATGGTATTCTCCCTTAGACAACTGCAGGAGAAATGCAGGGAACAACGACAGCCACTCTTTATAGCCTTCATAGATCTCACAAAGGCTTTCGACCTGGTCAGCAGAGACGGCCTCTTCAAGATTCTCCCCAAGATTGGATGTCCACCCAGGCTCCTCAGCATCATCAGATCTTTCCACAAGGACATGAAGGGCACTGTTGTCTTCGATGGCTCCACATCAGACCCTTTTGACATCCGAAGCGGAGTGAAGCAGGGCTGTGTTCTTGCACCAACCTTGTTTGGGATTTTCTTCGCTGTCCTGCTGAAGCAGGCCTTTGGAACTGCAACAGAAGGCATCTATCTCCGGACCAGATCAGACGGAAAGCTCTTCAACCTCTCCAGACTGAGAGCAAAATCCAAAGTCCAGCTGAAATGTCTGCGTGACTTCCTCTTTGCCGACGATGCAGCTGTCACTACCCACTCTGCCAAAGATCTCCAGCAGCTCATGGATCGTTTTAGCAAGGCCTGCCAAGATTTTGGACTGACAATCAGCCTGAAGAAAACACAGGTCATGGTTCAGGATGTGGACTCACCTCCCTGCATTACAATCTCTGAGCATGAACTGGAGGTTGTCCATGACTTTGTGTACCTTGGCTCAACGATCTCCGACACTCATTCTCTCGATACCGAGCTAAACAAGCGCATCGGTAAAGCAGCTACCACGTTTTCCAGACTCACAAAGAGAGTCTGGTCCAACAAGAAGCTGACGGAACATACCAAGATCCAGGTCTACAGAGCTTGCGTCCTGAGTACACTTCTGTACTGCAGCGAGTCATGGACTCTTCGCTCACAACAGGAGAGGAAACTGAGCGCGTTCCACATGCGCTGCCTCCGACGCATCCTCGGCATCACCTGGCAGGACAAAGTTCCAAACAACACAGTCCTGGAACGTGCTGGAATCCCTAGCATGTATTCAGTGCTGAAACAGAGACGCCTGCGTTGGCTTGGTCATGTCGTGAGAATGGATGATGGCCGGATCCCAAAGGATCTCCTCTATGGAGAACTCGTGCAAGGAAAGCGCCCTACAGGTAGACCACAGCTGCGATACAAGGACATCTGCAAGAGGGATCTGAAGGCCTTAGGGATGGACCTCAACAAGTGGGAAACCCTGGCCTCTGAGCGGCCCGCTTGGAGGCAGGCTGTGCAGCATGGCCTTTCCCAGTTTGAAGAGACACTTTGCCAACAGTCTGAGGCTAAGAGGCAAAGAAGGAAGGCCCATAGCCAGGGAGACAGACCAGGGACAGACTGCACTTGCTCCCGGTGTGGAAGGGATTGTCACTCCCGGATTGGCCTTTTCAGCCAGACTAGACGCTGTGCCAGAACCACCTTTCAGAGCGCGATACCATAGTCTTTCGAGACTGAAGGTTGCCAATACAATACAATTCTTCTGTGGAACTACCTGTCACAGGAAGTGGTGATGGCATCTTGCCTAGATGCCTTTAAGAGAGGATTGGACAAATTTCTGGAAGAAAAGTCCCTCAGGGGTTACAAGTCATGGTAAGTATGTGGAAGCTCCTGATTTTAGAAGTAGGTTACCTCAGAATGCCAGATGCAGGGGAGGACACCAGGATGCAGGTTGTGTCTTGTTGTCTTGTGGGGTCCCTGAAGCACATGGTAAGCCACTGAGATACAGGAAGCTCGACTAGATGGGTCTTTGGCCCTGATCCAGCGGGGCTCTTCTTATGTTCTTATGTAGGCCTCCTTCTGACTGTCCTTCCAGAACATGGCAGAAGCGGTGCTGCTGAGAGCCCAATTATAACCAGGGCCATCTAAAGAGCTTCAGGGTGGCCACATCCAACCAGCAGGCCTTATGTTTTACACCTGTGGTCTAAACCATTTGTGTAGAACTTCACCATTGAACGTGGGTTTCCTTGCCCTGTTTTTGCCAACGATGTGATGCAGCAGGAAGGGGGGCTTCAGGCGGAAAGCAGTGAGCAAACGCGGACTAATGCCAGTGGAGGCATTTTCATTGAGCACACAGCAAAAGATGAAAAGCTTCCATAGCCCCCACCCATGGTAGCTTTTTAATCCTGTTAAAAGTCACACACAGGGCCAAACCACACATTTCACGGAATTGTTTGGTTTCCAGCCTTTTGCTTTGCAGCCTCAGTCAGGATTGAAGAAAGGAGATCAGTTATGACAAGAAAGGAGGAGATGGGCAAAATGATAACAGGGAACAGGATCGCACTTGCAGAGACTTCAATGGTAGAGGTGTAGCCCCATGCCAAAAAGTATTACTTTTGTCAGCCTCCCTACGGAGGAATTTCAGTTTGCCGCGATTCGCTTTCCTCAACGGTTGCCGGTGTGAGGCTTTGCTTCGTGCAAAGGAATTGTATTACCTCATTTCAGTTTCTCGGGGGGGGGGGGGAATTCCCAGCTGCTTCCCCCTCTCAGCAAAACAAGACAATAATAAACGGTCTTGTGATGCATGGCAGTAGCATAGCTAGAGGGCGTGCAAAGCACTAAGTTTTGCAAGGAGCCTCTCTGCAGTGTGCAAGTGCCCCCTCCCCTTTGGAGCCATTCCAGGTGATGAGAGCAAAATGGAGGCATACTAGCTCCAAAGGGGAGGGGGTCACCTGCACGGCGTGATGAGGCTCCCTGCAAAACTTAGTGCTTTACACCCCCTCTAGCTATGCTACTGCCATGCATCACAAGACCATTTATTATTGTCTTGTTATGTCTGTGCACACCCTCTAGCTACACCACTGATGCATGCCTCAAACGATGTCTCTTCCCCTTCCCCATTTCATGGGAAACTCAAGACTGATTTCGGAATTGTTATAACAATAATTATTTTCCGAGATTTGCTTGACTTCTTTGATCCTTCAGGAGCTCACAAAGCTGGAGATGGTCTCACTCGGAGGTCTTCATAATGTGAAATCATTATCAAGTATCAAGTCAACTGGACCAGTGCCCAGGACTACAGGAATTATTTTCTCCATAACCACTGAGTGAAAACCAAGAGGAACAGTTTGCATCTTTTTTTTCCGTTGCTAACACCCGTCATCTTCATCTTTCTCAGTCCTGGGGCCCAGGTCAGACCAGTAACCAGGTTATAGTCAGGGGTTGGGCCTCCTGGCACCTGAGGCAGTGTGCCAAATGCTGCGCCCCCTTATCTAGTGATGTGCCAGCCTCTGCTTTTTTTCTCCCTAATCTGGAAAAGGAAAAAGTGTGCAAAGCAAAAGAGGAAGTGTGGAGGAATGTGAAATAGTGGGCTAGAGAGTCACAGACACTCTAGCCCACCACTCTCTTCTCTTTCACACTTCATCCTCTGCCCCATCCTCTTCTTCCTTTGCCAATCCAGAGAGTGAGAGGAGGAGGGAAATTGGGTGGATGGAAGTGGGCACTCTGCAAATCTGCAACTTGAGGTGAGCAGCTCAGTCATTCTCATGGAAGGGCCAGTCCTGGCTGTAGCTGTAGCAGACCTGTAGGGGAGTAGCCCCTCAGAGATACAACAGCCAGTGGCATAAGGAGAGGGCAGTTGGGGGTGGCTGCAGGTGCCAGGCACACACACACACATACAAAGTTCAATCAAAGAAATTGTTCACTGTCTGTACTTCTTCTCTAGCCATTATTCCCATTCATTTCATGTCATGACTATTACTGAATGTAATTTGGTCATGGGGAAGTGCCAAAAATTTAATGACCTTGGTACACCACTGACCACAGCCCCCTTCCCTGAACTTTCAGCTACTGTTACACAGAGGTTTCAGAACCAGTAAGCTACTCCTGCCTTACAATATTTTGGCCAAGGAACACCAAAGGATGTTTCGAATCATTAGCCTGTCTGAAAAGTTTCACCTGAAAAGCGAGATGTTTAAAACATTTTAAAAGTGGCTGGGGTGGCGGGGAGGGCAGATCAGGCACAGGAGCTGTCACTGGTGACAGCAGGTGCACACCAAAGCCTGAGCCCTTTCCCGGGGCCTGACCCACCTTCAAGATCATGGGCAAGTTTCTGGAGGAAAAATCCATTACGGGTTACAAGCCATGATGTGTATGCGCAACCTCCTGATTTTAGAAATGGGTTATGTCAGAAGGCCAGATGCAGGGGAGGGCACCAGGATGCAGGTCTCTTGTTATCTGGTGTGCTCCCTGGGGCATTTGGTGGGCCGCTGTGAGATACAGGAAGCTGGACTAGATGGGCCTATGGCCTGATCCAGTGGGGCTGTTCTTATGTTCTTATCAATGCAGATTTGTGCCAGCGATTGAGCTGGCACAGGTCCAAGTTGAAAAGTAGCAGCTGCTAGGGCTTATTCTGGGGGAAAGGGTAATGACCCCTTACCCCGAGGAAACCTCAAGCAGCTGTAACTCCCCAGTGGGATGCAGTGAAAGCCATGCTGCTGTTAAGTAGGACTGGGCTATTAGGTAGAGGCCATCTAGACCCAGGCATTTGTTAACATTTTATTTATCAATATATTCCAGAACCTCATCCCTTGTCACTTTTAATTTTTATTTTAATTGTCAGACTCCATCCCTGATAGTGGTGTAGCTAGAGGGGGTGCAAAGCGCTAAGTTTTGCAGGGAGCCTCACTGTGGTGTGCAAATAGCCCCTCCCCCTCCCCTTCAGAGGTTTCCGGGTGGGGGGAGCAAAACAGAGGCGAATGCAGGAAGGCAGGGAGGTGAATGTCTCCATTTTGTTCCCACTGCCAGGAATGCCTCCAAAGAGGAGGGGCTGTTTGCATGCTGCGCTGAGGCTCCCTGCAAAACTTACAGCGCAATCCTATCTTGTGCTGGGACAGGCAAGCCAGGAGGCCTGCGCAGTATCCAGTGCAAGATTGGCGCCAAAAGTAGCACAGCTAGAGGCAAGGGGAAACTCTTTTTCTTATCCCTGGGTAAGCCACCATGGTACCAATCGGTCTCCTCGGACTTGCGCCACCTCAGGATATGGCACAAGTTCGAGGAGAACGAAGTGCCTTCAAGCCGCTCCACGCTGCTTGAGAAACAGGGTTGGGAACCGGCATAACAGCCAGGTTCCAACCCCACCTCCCACTTCCCGCCCTCCTGCCCCCTGGAACACCCTCTGCCCACCCTCCTCCCACCCTGGAATGCCTCCCTCCTGCCTCAACCCCGCTTTCTCCCCGCCCTCTCCAGACCACTGCATTGGCCGAGTTTGGCCAACGCAACCCTCCCCCCTCAAGTCAGTGCAGAGGCTGGATGCAGCCTCCGTGGGCTGACCCACATCCCTGCACCGGCCCAGCCAACTCCCGAGGAGGCACAAATGTGCTTTACAGCATGTTTGCGACCCTCCTGGGCCAGCGCAAGGGACTTGTACTGGCCTAACCAAGTTAGGATTGCGTCCTTAGTGCTTTACAACCCCTCTAGCTACATTACTGCAATAACAGCTCCACTTCAGACTTGGTGATACTTTTATTTTTTTTCTTCAGTGTGCACTCTTCATTCTCCTGTGGTTGGCGGGCCAACAGCTGCTGTATGTGCCTTGGTTTCAGCTGATTTTTCCCATTTATGTGTGAGCTTTTTTTTTTTTTTTTGCAAGGAGGGGGAAGTACTTTTCCTTTTTGCAAGCCTGTAAGTTCTGTGCTTTATATGGTCCTTTTCATCATGCAATGCCCACAGTCCTTCTCTACTGATACCGATGGGAATTCAGAAATTAAGTGCAGTTATTGGTAACCATGCCTGTTTACACAGACATAAGTCCTTCAAATTCAGTTAAGCTCCAGAACTAGAAAAGATATGGGAGAGCCATGATCAGATCTCCTAATGATTCCATTTTTTAAAGAGATATGTGGCTGTTTAACTGGTTAACCTCCCGTCCCCACCCCATCATTTTCCTGATCTGAATTCCCCCAAAGTTGCTATTTCCCTCACTGTTCGTCTTTATGGATTTTCCCCAGTGTGGCAGCCATAGGGGGCAATTTAAATTGGGAACATGACCTGTGAGAAAGAGTTGTCCTTCTCTGTGTCATGGTCCTGATCTAATTTGTAGGGGGTCTGACTGCTGTAGTGAATACAAGAAAACACCAAGAGATTCAGTCTCCTGCATCTTGTCTAGTTTGACCCTTTTCAGCCTTAAACTCACTCATTGTTAAGTGCTGACGTTGCGGTGATTTTTTCAAGCGTACCTTGCTTTGTTTTCTAGATTGTGCCCATTGTGAACACAGGAAAAACAGGATGAGAATACAAAGTCTGCCCATGATTCAAGGGATGTTTACCTGCCATGCTTGTTGTCTGTTTTCATGGAAACTTCTAGAGCTTAACTTCAAGCCAATTTCCGTGCTTAAAGAGTTCTAACCATGGACGTCCTTAGGTGTGGGCCTTAATTGTTGCCGCCAGTTTCCTGACCAGTCTGGCCCAGGCGATGATTTTTCAAATATTACCATAGAAACAAAACTAAAAGTTGGCCAGTAGTTTAGTTCTTAGAAGATTGTACCGCTGTGCTCTCTGCCTTGGTTTTAAAACGAAGAAACTTCTCCTAGAATCGACTTGCTTTTGGATCTCCAGTGCACTTTCTCTCGCTTGGCTTGAAGAATCTATCGCTGGCCATTTGCCAAGCTCTTAATAAGGGAGGCTTCTGTAAATCAGATGACTCCCCTGGTCATTTGATCCTTTCATCCCCAGTATGCTGAGTCACAAGGATGGAGGTTACATAGTGTCAAGTTAACTAAGGAAAATGAATTACAGATGGAACACTCCACTTCGAAGGGATGGTTTGGAAACCCCACCAATTCTGTTTGCCAGATGAGTCAAGCTCTTGATGAAGATCAAGTTGAAGAATCAGGACTGGCAATGCCCTTTGGGTCTGACCAGGCATGGTCTGATGGCCGAAACTGCTGATGGGGGCCCATGCCTGGCTCCACCTTTGACCTGTCAGCTGCTTTTTTCTCCCATAAGCATTCTCTGGCATTCCAGGCAATAGGGAGGGGAGTAGCAGCCACAGTGGTTGGTCTTCCTTGAACCCAGAACCAGTTTAATTCCCAGATGCCCATCACCTGGTCAGCCACAGAATGGCTACAGCTGCAGCCAGAAGCCTAAAGAAGAACTCATCTCCTCTCCCTCCTCCCCCCCTCTTCCCCCACCCCGAATTTTGAGTCAGGGCCAGCATATGCATATCTGGGAGCTACAAATTTCATGTGCCCAAAGGCCCCTCCAAGACTACCACTGGCCCTCTGAAGAGCAAGAGCAAGCACGGTGATGATCCATGCCTTTCCACATTCACCCCTCTCTTTGAAGCTTCAGTGCCAAAAGGGATGTTTGGGAGAAGCAGCATGTCCCAAGTCTAGAACCCAGGACAGCCCTACCAAACAGTAGTGGCGTCACTAAGGCTTGAAATCACCCGGTGAGGGAGGCCAGCACACCACCAGCATGGTGGACTTCCTCCCATTCAGTAAGCAGGGCAACACCCTGGGTGGTGGACATGGTGAAGCGCCATTGCCCCGCCCCTGCTGGGTTTTTCCCCCATAACTTTTGATAGAATAGAGTTATTCCAATTCAGTTTGTTTCCTTGCATTCCCCATGAAATTACGCATTGAATGATATATAACATGATGGTATTATTCAGTAATACCAAGATTTTAATAATTTTGGCTGGTAGTGGTGTCACCCCCCCCATGGTGTCACCCCGTACAGCCCGCACCCCCTGAACAATGCCGCTGCCAAACAAGTCTTTTGTTTCTGCCTGTGCAGCCTACTCTATTATTGTTATTGTCTTCATCTTTTAATGGTGGGGGGCACAGGGGCAGTGCGGGATGAACATGGTGGCCTCCTTACCGACACTCCCAGGTACCACCCTCTTCGCCGGGTCAAGATCTTGCACAATTCTCACAAGATCTCACATGCAGTACCACTGCAACATGGTACCGAGGAGGGAAGGCACCATGCCATGGTAAGTTTGGGAAATGCTGCACTAGGGAGTCATTAGCAGCTATAGGTTGGAATACGAATTAGGCATGCAGAAGAGGGTCACCCTTCTGCACCATTTCAATGACATAAACTTCTGGCTTTTTATCATATGTTGTGTTTGTTTTTCGCTAGCCTGCAATGGGAATCTAACAAACCTGGTCCTGCTACCACTCCCACATGTTCTGTTCTCCCACGTGAGTGGCCACACCCCCATCCCAAATGCACAATGCCAGAGCAAAGCATGTCTCAGCAGTTGTTTTATTTCCCCGGAGTGCTGAAAACTCCCTCCAGAAGCTGTGGCAGTTGGCAAAGGCCAGCCCTAGATGTTTAGAGGTTGGAGTTTTCTGGCAGAAATTAACCTCTGACTGTGCCAGCTTTAGATGATAAACTCTTGGGGGCAATAACGGCCCTTTTCTGGTACTGCACGTAGCGGAGTCTTGGCATCAAGCACATACATAATGGAATGTCTGGATGCACAGAGCATGAGAGGGGGAGGAAGACAAGACAAGAGAGATCAACCTGTTTCTTTCAGAATTTAAAATTCAAAACCTTGTGACTTTCAAACATCCAAAAACATCTGCTTTGAGGTCCAAAAGAGTCACAGTGCAGGAGACCCATAATCCAACTTCCCCCACCCGGCTTATTTTTTACATTTTAATACAACTGCAGACAGCTGCAGGCTCTGCATCCTGCAGGGATGCTGCAGGGTGAATTTAAACCTTTCCCCATGCCATTTCTCAGATCTAAATTGCCCTGTCCCCAAATGGCTATTCTAATTCTACTGCAGTTAAAATCAGACACCCATCATGGTTGCTTTAAAGGTAAAGAAAAATTGGGATATCCTATCATGAATAAGAAAACTCCAACATTGTGAATTTTCCCTTCTGTATTAAAATTTCATTTCACCTCTAAAGGCCATTGTTGGCATACATACACTGCAAGGAGTGATGGGATAAGTTCCCAACAGCAAATGGTAAATATCTCTGCTCATTTTCAAGCCCAGCTAAATTTGGCCTCCTAGGACACACATGAACACTCATATATACACAGCCTCTTTAATGTGTTATTTTCATAGATTTTTCCAACTACTTTAAGATTTCATTTGTTGTTAGTCATCTTGAGGTCTAAGAACACAATGCAGGATTTAGTTGTTCTTTTTTCCCACTCACTCACTCACTCACTCACTCACTCACTCACTCACTCACTCACTCACTCACTCACTCAATCAATCAATCAATCAATCAATCAATCAATCAATCAAATGTTTAAGGTCATCTTTATAATGTGCACATCTAAATATGTCAAGCATAAATGAAACAAACAGGTATTTGAAAACACACATAAGTACAATTGTCGGACAGCCAGGACTGGATGTTGCTGCGTATGGAATGGACAACAGAAGCAATACTATGTTTTTGGCATTGTAATGCAGTATGAAACAAGGAACGTAGGCCACCAAATGGAAAGAAGACGTGTGGGTATAACTCTGTGACATGCTTTGTTCTTCTGGTCAGAAGAACCACTGTGGGACTTGAGATCTCTGATATATAGCTGATTAAACATCATCGACTGGTGCCTTTGGGGACCTGATATGCATTTCTTGGCAGCAACAACAGCATCTTTTCCCAAAACAGATTTCCAGCAGAGCTGTAGAGGCTGAATGTGCAGTGCATGAAGAGACAGCTATAAAAATTGAGCCCGTCAGGAAATTCTAAGTGGCTGATCAAATGAATCTTCAGGTTTGAGAGGGGAGCTGTTTTTACAAAGCCACAAACATCAGCCCCAAAGAGTTTGGTGCACAGACCTCTGTGCTTGGGAAGAACGTCCCCAGAACCGAGCAGCTCTTGTTTAAAATCAAATTGATTTTTTGTTAAATTGATTTTGGTGATTCTTGGTTAAAATCGAATTGCAGCACAGACCAGGTGATGGGATAACCCAGAGGCTGGCCTTAGGAGCTGCAGGCCCCAACGGGAAACATTTTCTGCAGGGCCCCAGGTTCACAACCAAGATTCTATAGAATCTTTGAGATATAAATAAAATTTATTATAGATGCTATATCTCTATGGTAGAATGGAAAGCAAACACAATGTGTTCTTAAAAAGTGCATGTGAGTTAATGGACCTAATGGACCTAAGCACATTTTAATATTAAATTACATACAAGTAAGCCTACATGTAAGCAAACAAACTATGTAGATTACCCCTGAAAAGTAAATTGTTACAAAACCACTTGTTTTAGTGACTGTGAAATGGTTCAGTAAAAAATATTGATTTTACTTTTTGTTTAGGAAAAAAATCCAAAATATCCATTGCAATATGTTGTGTGTATTTGATAAGATTGATTACCCTAATATGGGGGCCTCTTCGGCGTGGGACCAAGCTGAGTGCAGTTGGTTCAATTGGCTCAAAACTTGCCCAGGGACAACCCATTTGCCCCATTTATTTTTGACAACATAAAGCAAAATCTGATGGGCTAGGCTGTTGCCTGGTACATTATGGTTGGCAACCTTCAGTCTCGAAAGACTATGGTATAAGCCTACAGCACCCGGTATTCCCAGGCGGTCTCCCATCCAAGTACTGACCAGGCCTGACCCTGCTTAGCTTCTAAGATCAGACAAGATCAGGCATCTGCAGGGTAACAGTTGGTACATTAGTGTACATGTGTACTTGGTATTCAGTGCATGCCAGGTGAGCATGACCAAGGCCTGTCTCATGGTAGTTTGCTTGAGTAGATGGCAAGGAAGGATCAGGTTTCACAAGTCTTTAGGGAAAAAGCTAAACGTTGGTTCCCTACAGCAGTTCTCAAACTTTTTAGCACCAAGACCCACTTTTTGAAATCACACTGTATCAGGACTTATCGAGCTTACCGAGACTTTTAAAGAAAGGTGATCTAGAAAGAAATAATATTTTTATTTATGTACAAATAATATTTTATTTATTTGTAAGAAAAGAAAAGAAAAAAACTCTTATAATGAGGCAGCCCTAATAAATAACGTCAAGTCTTGAGGGCTTAGTTATGTGACCCAAACTACACTTGCCCCCACTACCTGTCACTGATGGACTTGGGAAAAAAATAAAAACAGAAAAAAAAGATGCTCAAACATTTATTTCCGTATATTTACCCAAGTTTGCAAACTGTAGGCGCTCAGCAGGAGCTCAGGCCTTTGCAGGGCAATTAGCAGCTATCTGATTTTTGAGTAGCTTCAGGGCTTGAGGCAATTATCTGATCTATCCATCACCCTTGTTTTCATTAGAGGCACTGTGGGACCCACCAGGAATCAGGTCACAACCCACCAAATGGGTCCCAACTCACAGTCTGAGAGACACTGCTCTTCAGCAACCACCACTTCCCCCTCCCCACTGGCCCTTTTGGGAACATTCCATGACCAGCCACACCTCTCTCACTCCCCAATCCTGAACAATGCGTGCCGGCTTAGTGCCAGCACACACTGTCGCAAATGTGTTATAAAGTACGTTTGCAGGCTCTAGTGCCTGGCGGCTGCCAGAGCTCCTCTACTCAGTGGTTGCACAGACCGCCGAGCAGCGGAGAGGTAAGTAGGGGAGTGGGGGGAAGGCGGGGAGGAGGCATTCCGGGGGGAGGGAGCGGGGAGGGAGGGAGGCGGGACTGGTGGAGTGAAGCTCCACCATCCGACACACTGTCCGACACGGAGGCTCTTGATTCTCCACCAACCTTAGGGACGGCAGAGAATCGAGTAGCCCCATTGTGAGGCTACTCAGTTTACCTGGGGGGAGGGGACGAAAGTTCCCTTCTCCCGAGGAGCCACCGGTGGCTGCCTGGAGTGTGCAGGATGTGGCGGCAGCCATTTTCAGCGCCGCTGTAGCCCCACGCCCTGGGCAGCTCAGGATTGGGCTGTCATTCAGCAGATTTTAACTTGTGAACAAGGCCACATCCTGGGAGCCTCCTGACTTCGATGTCAGAAAGTCATTAGCAAACACTAAAAAAGGAAAGGATGTTGCACATAGGAGAGAAAAAGTGCAAGTGCACACATCTCTGTGTTTATCAGGGAAAAATCCCACCACATGGCAAATCGTAGGTTTTCTTCTACCTGGAAATCAAAACTGGATGACACTCAGCACAGCTGTAGCTGAAATCATAGCCCTGCTCCACACTTTCTGGGTGGCTTTGGGTAAACCTCTTATCTTGTCATGTCCCCCCCCCCCCCCCCCCCGCATAAAATGGAAATAATACTTAGCTCCCAGGGCTGTTGAGAGCAAGAATGAGATAAGCATTATAAAGCATTTGCCCTTTAAAACTTTGCTACATAAATTATTTGTAATCCAGCAATACTGGCAACCTTCAATGCCTGCAC
The DNA here is from genome assembly GCF_035046505.1 of Tiliqua scincoides. NCBI lineage: Eukaryota > Metazoa > Chordata > Lepidosauria > Squamata > Scincidae > Tiliqua > Tiliqua scincoides. The sequence goes on from NC_089821.1 coordinate 304,163,839, forward strand.
TTGGGCTCAATTGCCTCCCCAGCTTATATCTGTGAGCAGAAACATAATTAAAAGCCCCTCCTAATTGACGGGGAAGCAGGTTTATGTCATCGTTGTTTTTTTTTCCTGATGATCAAAAGAAAACCTAGACATTGGGTTTGCCCATCCAAGTAAACAAGGCACGGCAGGTTGGAGTTTTCCTGGGGGGGGGGGGATGAAAGGAACACCGTTTTGAGGTTTTGCTCAAAGGGGATTCCAGTCATAATGAATAAGGCAAGCAAAGCCAACACTGCCTATAATGATCTCTCACATTATCTTTTGCACAATCCCATCCTTGGCCACCTGCAGGGCACAATGGTGCTCATGCAGCTGCCACTGATCCTGCGGGCCAGCTGAAGACCATGGCGCAATCAAAATTATTATGTACTTACTCCACCATACCATGGACCCCCAATGGGTCTTCTCCAAGCTGCACTCAGTCTTTGGCTGACAGGTCTGAGAGAACCCAAGGTGGTGTGGCAAAGCCAGGCGGGGGGCTTAGGATATTGGTGGCACTGTTGCCATCGACAACCGCACTACCCTCCCCTGACATGCCTCCTGGTGGCCCGGATCCCCAACCCAATCCTTTCTCTCTCTGCCGCAATCCTCCCTCTCTCCAGCCACAGCACCAATGGAGTGGGCCTTCCCACGCTCATTCTGTCGGAGGAAGGCAGCCATAGGATTGTGCGGTTGATATTTTAATCATCCTTATTTATATCTGCAGCCATACTAATGTCAGTTGCTCATTCAAGAAAGAAAATAAAGCACATGGGAGTCCTTGATCATCTGCACTGGATGATGGGGACGGGGGGAGACATGGCAGAAGACTACACATCCACCCTTCCCCCCCCCAAAGAGTCAGACTATCCACCCCACAAGTCTCTAACAACTGAACCCTCTGAAATGTCATTCTAACTTCCGGAAAGTTTCAGTGGTCACATTGGGGGTGGTGCGCACAGAAAAAGGCTTCCTTCCCTCCTTTTACCGTTCAACACATGGAAAGAGGAGCAGAAGCAGTGGAGGTGAATGGACAAGCGGAAGTAGGAGCCCTTACAAGTCTGCTGCCTGAGGCAACTGCCTTAGTTTCCCTCATGGATGGGCCCACTCAGGGGGATAGTAGAGTCTGTTGGCAGGTATACACTGACAAAGAGACAAATGCCATGGGGGACAGCAAATGTGACCAGGCCTTTTGCCCATTAACTATATACAGTGGACCACCCCCTTTAGGGCTTCTGGCATGTCTCCATCTCAAAGAACCAAAGCAGCCTGACTGAGGTCCCTTCAGATCTCACATGCCCAGAACTTTTAGGTCCAGCATAGCTAGGCCAGTGCATGTCCTCACACTGGCCTAGCATAAGAACATGTTCTTCTGTTCTTCTGTTCTTAAGAACAGCCCCACTGGATCAGGCCATAGGCCCATCTAGTCCAGCTTCCTGTATCTCACAGCGGCCCACCAAATGCCCCAGGGAGCACACCGGATAACAAGAGACCTCATCCTGGTGCCCTCCCCTGCATCTGGCATTCTGACATAGCCCATTTCTAAAATCAGGAGGTTGCGCATACACACCATGGCTTGTAACCCATAACGGATTTTTCCTCCAGAAACTTGTCCAATCCCCTTTTAAAGGCATCCAGACCAGATGCCATCACCACATCCTGTGGCAAGGAGTTCCACAGACCAACCACACGCTGAGTAAAGAAATATTTTCTTTTGTCTGTTCTAACTCTCCCAACACTCCATTTGAGTGGATGTCCCCTGGATGAAGCCTGTTCCCAAGTAGCCGTGAACGTGCTTTACGGAATGTTCATGACATTCAAGAACTAAGGGGAGCTAAGGGGAGCATTTGGATTGCACTCCCTGAGTGATAAATATTTTGAAAAATTCACCATGGGGAATCTAGTGTAGATCTGGGTAGCTAGGTCAGATGGGTGGAGTTTGGAATAATTTCACCTTTGGCCGGGGGCATCAGCCTCCACTGATTTCTTCGTAGTTGTATTATTATTACCTTCTTTTTTTCAGCTTGCATTTCTTAAATGGAAATATCAAACTCAAAAGCCTAGTTTGGAAAAAATACTTCGGTGGAGTGCATCAGTGCTCTGGGTTGGGCAATGTACCCAATGACTGAACTCTGGTTACAGCTTGCTAAACAAAAAAATAAAATCCGTATTTTTACTAAATCATTTCACAGTCACTAAAACAAGTGGTTTTTGTAACTATTTACTTTTCAAAGGCAATGACACATTTCGTTTGCTTACTTGTAGGCTACATGTATGCAATTTTATATCAAAATGTGCTCAGCTCCATTTGGTCCATTAACTCACATGTACTTTATAAGTGTCCATGACTCACTGCAGTACAGAAGTGTACTCAGAACGCTGTGCAGCATGGCCTTTCCCAGTTTGAAGAGACACTTGGCCAACAGTCTGAGGCAAAGAGGCAAAAAAGGAAGGCCCATAGCCAGGGAGACAGACCAGGGACAGACTGCACTTGCTCCCAGTGTGGAAGGGATTGTCACTCCCGAATCGGCCTTTTCAGCCACACTAGAGGCTGTTCCAGAACCACCTCTCAGAGCGCGATACCAGAGTCTTTCGAGACTGAAAGTTGCCAACATGATGACTTTATAAGTGCACATTTTGATTGCTTTTCCATTCTACCATAGAGATAAAAAAAATCTATAATAAATTTTATTTATTTATACCTCTACGATACTACAGACTTTGGCTGTGAACCTGAGGCTTTGCAAAAAAAAACACAAAAAAATGTTTCCAGTTGAGCCTTGCAGCTGCAAAGGCTGGCCCTGCCCAGTGTGTGGTTGGCATTTGGAAATCTGTGACAAGCACTGAAAAATCTTGAGCAGGTCACATCCTAACAGCTAAACTGCATACAGGCACTTTTAATCTCTACAAAAGAAGCTGTCAACCTTGTCACAATGGGCAGCTTGAATGCAGTACAGCTGGAAGGCAGCGATGGGCACAGCACACCCAAAAGAGCTCAGCCAACTCCCAAGACTGCAGAGAAGCAAAGCTTCTTTGCGGCTGCCGCACCGCCCTGTTTTTTTGTTTTTTTTTAAAGATTGATGTCTCAGTTGGTCATCGATGGTGCCAAGAGACGCCCCTGCCGCCTTCTCTCCTCTCTTAATTCACATCATGTTCCCAGTAAAGCAGGCAGATTTGTGCCAAGTGACTTTTATGGAGGAAAAAATTGGGAGTTTCAGAAAGGGCAATTTGGTAGGCTCTATTTTTGATCTCTGTTTATAACAGCCCCACAGGCTTCTTGTGCATCCAGTTTCTTGCATGCGTAATTATAAGAACATAAGAACAGCCCCACTGGATCAGGCCATAGGCCCATCTAGTCCAGCTTCCTGTATCTCACAGCGGCCCACCAAATGCCCCAGGGAGCACACCAGACAACAAGAAGTCCTGCAAGGCATTCTGGGAATTGTAGTTAAGAACATAAGAACAGCCCCACTGGACCAGGCCATAGGCCCATCTAGTCCAGCTTCCTGTATCTCACAGCGGCCCACCAAATGCCCCTGGTAGCACACCGGATAACAAGAGACCTCACCCTGGTGCCCTCCCTTGCATCGGGCATTCTGACATAGCCCATTTCTAAAATCAGGAGGTTGCGCATACACATCATGGCTTGTAACCCGTAATGGATTTTTCCTCCAGAAACTTGTCCAATCCCCTTTTAAAGGCGTCCAGGCCAGATGCCATCACCACATCCTGTGGCAAGGAGTTCCACAGACCAACCACACGCTGAGTAAAGAAATATTTTCTTTTGTCTGTTCTAACTCTCCCAACACTCAATTTTAGATGTCCCCTGGTTCTGGTATTATGTGAGAGTGTAAAGAGCATCTCTCTATCCACTCTGTCCATCCCCTGCATAATTTTGTATGTCTCAATCATGTCCCCCCTCAGGCGTCTCTTTTCTAGGCTGAAGAGGCCCAAACGCCATAGCCTTTCCTCATAAGGAAGGTGCCCCAGCCCCGTAATCATCTTAGTCGCTCTCTTTTGCAACTTTTCCATTTCTACTGTGTCTTTTGTGAGATGCGGCGACCAGAACTGGACACATTATCTCTTTTGCAGGTGCTAATGTTTCATTTTTGGGGTGGGTTTCCAAAGGCCTGTCAGGAAATCAGACCACTGCGTGTTTTCTGCGTGTTTCTCACATTCTGTTCCACGCAACACGTGCACCAAAGCAGTGGGTGCAAATGACATCCATGTGGCTCTGAGAGATGAAATTTAATATGGTATTTTGTGGGCCTGCTCTTGAGGACTATTCCGAAATGTCAACCATGTTTCTGGGTCCATTAATTGAGGCAACAGTAATGAGCTAAAAAAATAGGTTCATTCTGCAGAGAGATGCCATCATTTCTACAGCACTCCCAAACTTGCTCTGTTGTAACAGCCCTATATAATGTAAAGGCTTGTTCAAAATCTATGTATTGTTAACAAGTGAGCCATGGAATCTTCCCTTCTAATAGCAGCTTTTGGGTGTGAGTCTTTTCCGGAGTTCAGAGCCGTGGAAAAATGTTAAATACTTACAAGCCAGGGATGGGCGACCCGACTCGGAAGGCTCAAACTCGAGTCGCCAAACACATGTTTTCAACTGACTTGTTTGAACTTGAGTTATGCATGTTTTGGAACTGGAAGTGACTCAGGACTCAGGAGTCTTTCTCAGGAGTAAGCAGAGACACAGACACAAAAACTCGAGTCTTTCAGGCCGCCGCTCCTCTTGGTGTCCCTCTGTGTGTGTATACACACATGTGCTGGTTTTTTGGTTTTTTTTTTTAGGTTTCTGCCATGCCTGAAAGGACCTCATGGGCGATCCCAGAAGCTCTGTTCAAACTGATGGTATGCAAGCAAGAGAAAGGAGGGTAGGTTGGCTCCAGGAGGCGGGGTGGAGGTGGAGGGAGGGAGGCTTAAGTTTCATTTTCGGGGTTGCACAAGGCTGGGACATGGGGAGGAATGAGAAGAAGGCAGAGGCAGCCGGAACAAGGGGAGAATGGGCTCTCTTATCCATCTCAGACAAACCATCTATTGGCAGAATGAATGGCCGCATGTTTTCCTATAGATGAAGGAAGGGACAAGGAGGAGCCTATGTCTTTGCCTACAGACATAGAAATTCAGCAACTCAGACAAAGATTTTCCAGGCAAAGAGACAGTCCAACAGGATGAGCTTAACAAGCTTGCTTTCTTTGGTTAATCTGCTCTTAAAAGCACAGGAGCAAGGCCAGAAAAATAGTGGCAGCCTAGATCCTCTGCATTCGGTGGTTTGGATGTGAATTCAGGAACATGACACCTGCATTAAAAAAAGAAATGAAAAGCTTTTCTGTTGTCATTCTGGTCAACCTGCCTTTGTGTTCCTGTATATAGTGCTCTGAGGAAACAATAGGGAGAGAACAGACTGATCAGGAACTAAATTATAAATCAGGATAAAAGGCAGTGGAGCTTTAATTGCAAGGCCAGTTGTTTTCTGCGCACAGTCTCACAGTCATTTGGAATGAGCTCATCCTTGCATTGCTTTTGTCACCAGTTGCCACCATCTCTTTAGTGAGTCAACTTCACCCTGGGTGCCTTACAGCTAGAGTTGCCAAACAGCAACCCCGAGTTTTGCCTGTCCAGACATATGAGGCAGGAGGTAGTTTTCCCTACCTGTCACTCTCATGCGCATTTTTACCCCCAACACCATCACCAGCAGGTGTTCTGTGGTGCATCCAGAGTGCTGCATGCTCAAGGAGGTGGGGCGCAGTGAACAATTAGGAGCTACCGTCCCTGCTTAAGTGGCACAGTAAATCCCCTGGTTTTGGCACTCTGGCAGCCCTAGTGCCAGCCCAACCCTTTGCACAGCTACTCATAAGCAAGCCCCACTGAGTTCAATGGAAACTACTCCCAGAGAAGTGTGTACAGGATTGCAGCCTTTGAGTCAGAAGTTAGGCCTACTGACTCAAACAGATTAACTCTCAGGTAAGCTGGCATCAGACTGAATATGGTAAACTATGATGTTGCTTCCTTCTTGACAGGACTGCTGTGTCTCTAACATCTACCCCAAAAATCAGCCAGGGATGCTTTATCCATCTCTACATCTTCACACTGGGAAAAGATTCCTTTGTTGAACTTCTGACTCGTAATCCTATGGATTAGTCATCACTCTATTCCAGGGGTCTCCAAACTCCAAACTCCGCAGCAAGCCTCTTTCCGACCCGCAGCCAACTTCTTGTCCCCTGAAAGCCTCTGGCCCACTCAACTGAACATGACCAGAACTGTGCTCTGATTGCGCATGGAGGGTGTTCTGAGGGCCAAAGAGGTTGAATGAATGAGCCCATTCATTCATTTATTCACTCATCTAAGTTCCATCTCCAATTTATCAATTTAAATTTTATATTTAATTTTTTTTTCTGGCTCTCAACACCACACTAGATATTTGATGTGGCCTTCTGGCCAAAAAGTTTGGAGACCCCTGCTCTATTCAATCCATTTCCACAGTGTTCATCATTTCATCTTTCCATATAACATAATCAACTCTGTCATTTCAGTGTTCAATTTCCATTGAAGTATTGTCCTGGAAGGCCTTTTTTCAGCATAGGAATCTAACCCAAACTTGAGAGAGACCCCCACTCCAGAAGTTTGTTTTGTGCCTCCCTTGGCAGTGATCAGGTGCCAAAATAGGGCCACTTTCTTCTATAGCAGGGGAGCCCAAACCCTGGCCCGGGGGCCACTTGCCTTGAAGACTCCCAATCCAGCCCGATGGAAGCCCCCAGTCTCCAAAGAGCTCTGGCCCTCTGAAGACTTTGCTGGAGCCCATGCTGGACTGACGCAACCGCTCTCAGCATGAGGGCGACTGTTCAGCCTCTCATGTGAGCGTTGGGATGAGGGTTCCCTCCACTCCCTGCTGTTTCATGTCTGTGATGCAGCAAAGAAAAAGCCAGCCCTGCTTTGTGCAAGGTCTTTTATAGGTCATGAGCTATTGCAAGACCTTCATTCATTCATACAAGTTCCATCTCTAATGTATTCATTTATGTAAATTGATTTAAATTTGAAATGTAAATGAACTCCTTCCCCCCTCCCCCATAAGAACATAAGAACAGCCCCACTGGATCAGGCCATAGGCCCATCTAGTCCAGCTTCCTGTATCTCACAGCGGCCCACCAAATGCCCCAGGGAGCACACCTGATAACAAGAGACCTGCAAGGCTTCCTGGGAATTGTAGTTAAGAACATAAGAACAGCCCCACTGGATCAGGCCATAGGCCCATCTAGTCCAGCTTCCTGTATCTCACAGCGGCCTACCAAATGCCCCAGGGAGCACACCCCGGCTCCTGATACAGTGACAGAAAGATGATGTGGCCCTCCTGCCAAAAGGTTTGGACACCCCTGGTCTACGGCAATGATTTTCAACCTTTTTCTCCTCACATCACACCAATCTCTATGCTCTTCAGTCTTTGCCTCTTGTGATGTCACTTCCAGCTTCCAGGGGACTCTTCCAGGTTCTGCATCTCTGTTTCTAGGGCACCTTTCTGTAATAATGAATTCTCTGTCCCTCTTCTCCCTCCGGTGCCCTGGAAAGTAGTCCTGGAAATAGAGTCGCAAAACCTGGAAGAGTTTTTCAGCAATTTTCAACTTCTGTGTTCCAAACTCCCGCGGCACACCTGTGGAACTTTGTGGCACTCTACTGTGCTTCAGCATGCCTGTTGAAAATCACTGCTCTAAGGCAGTGTTTCTCAAGACTTGTCACCCACCGTACCACTTCAAATGGTCCACCTATTAAAGTACAACCAGAAGTAACTGGCACTGACATCATAGTCAGTTACATCTAGGTTGGGAGGCAAGATGTGACATGACAAACGCCAGTAAGAGGCTCAGGGTGAACAGAAGGGCTTTTCTGAGCTCGGAAAAGCATGCTTTGGAGCTCGGCCTGCTGAGCTGAGCCTCCTACCGCTGCTTGTTGCATCGTGTTCCTGATTCTGCTGTTGGGTGGCAGGTGTCCAGGAGTTCCGTGTGTACCACTGGAGACCACCTCAAGAACCACTGGTGGTACCCGTACCACTGGTTGAGAAACACTGTTCTAGAGGGCTTTTGAGGTTTCTGGAAGCTCGACTTCTGCTGTTGGGTGGAATTGTAGCTATGAGCTTTTTTAAATTCAATTTCTTAAACATGTGACAAGATGTTTTGTACATCTTGGAAACTGTCCAGAACGTTCTGAATTAAAAAAAAATGGTTACAAGTGTTTTAATTAACTCACTCTTTATTTTTGTGCTGATCGAGTTAATTGAATCTTTATTTCGGCATGATTGGTACAGAGTTGAATATTTGGAGCTGGCAAAACTGAGTTTGTTCTTATATTTTTAACCTGGCCTTCCTCCAAGGAGCTTAGCCTAGCATTCCCTCCCTCCTCCGATTTTATCCTGTGGGGTAGGTCAGGCTGAAAAATAATGACTGGCCCAAGGTCACTCAATGTGCTGCAGGCCAGAATTTGCATGCAGGTCTCCCTGAGTCTAGACTGACAGGTAACCCCTACCACACCACACTGGCACCATAACCTCACACCACTGGTCCTTCCATCTGCATCGCTCGATGCAAAAGAGCAAAAATTGCATCCACTCCCCTCTGTGCCAGTTTGCTCGCTCAGCTTTCAGTTTAATAGGAGAGCCCTAGCCAATCAGGTGAGTGCACCAAGCTGGGCATCTTCAGTCGATTTCCCTGGGAGTCTTTTGGTCCCTGCAAGGAGGAGTTGCAGGCACACACACGCACCACTCCCTTTCTCTGCAATGACCGAAAACATCAGCTCTGCAAGACTGTAATTGAGCAGGCATGCAACGCAGGGCAGAGCCGAACAATTTGGTTCTCGGCCAGGGGATGTATATATTTTCTGAAGACGGGAGACGGTGTCAGCAGTTTATTGCAACCTAGCTGCACTCTTCCTGCATTCTAGAAATCACAAACCGTCCATCTTCGGAACTGGGACTGATTCTACAACAGACTAAAGAGCTTCTCTTAAAAAGGACCTGGGGATCTTCCCCCCCCCTCTTTCTCTCTCACTGCTGTGCCAACATAATCTACCAAGATGTGTGACTGCTTTCATCTAGTACTTCCTAACTGGCCAGGATCTCCAGCCAGTGGTGGGCTTCCTTTTTTCTATACTTTGTGCCTTCTGTGCTGCTACTGCTGCTGCTGTTTTAAAATGCCTTTGCTCCCTGCAAAATCCTCCCTCCTTGAAACCATGTCTGCAGCTCCTAGGGTGTGGCTTTCCCTGATACTGCATGAATCAGATAAGGAGTTCAGAGAAGGCTGGGCTCACATAGGCTAAACTTTCCTTCCACTGCCACTTTTGAAATCTCCTGCAATGCCTATAATTAAGTCAATATTGTTTTCCGTCGGAATCAGCTTTTCTCAGACTGCATGGGTTCAATTATAGATTGTGTTTGTCTTCCTTTCATTTTTCACAGCCATAGGGATGCACTCTGCATGGCATGATTTTAAGAAAAATAAACACATCCAGGGTGGCTTGTGACTGCAGCTGAAAAGATGCTTTGAATAGATGCTTTGAATTTGTAGACTTCGACCTTTTTCGTGCTTCCTGTCCGAGTTTATAAGCAACAGCGGTAAAAGTTGGCGGTACTGTCATGTATGGTATAAGCTTAAGGTATAAGCTTAAGGTTTGGTGGTGCTGTAGGAAGACCGCTGTAAGTTTTGCACTTTAGAGGCTTCCTCTGCAAAAATCAGACTCTGTTCTCAGAATGCTATCAAGGGACGAAAGCATTTCGTTTCTTTAAGAAGTGGTGTCAAGGTTGCATGAAGAAGGTCCCAGTTTCAGTCCAGGCAGGTCTAAGAAAGACTCCTGCGTACAGCCACTGCCAGTTAGACCAATGGTTTAACTAAGTATAAGGCAGCCCAATATGCATGTTCATACCAATTCTTTGTGGGGAGATGCAGTTCAATGATGAGAGAAAAGCACTTTGTGCATGAGCAGAGGACGTTTTCGATATCACCGATTATTTCGTGTATGTTTCTTTAAAGAATGTTATGGGCAGAGATGAAGAGGCTGGTAACTGATGCATTCGGTTAAAGAAAAAGATTATAAAACCAAGAGCAACAGTACATGCTAGATAATTTTATTGGTCCTATTTGCGCCACTGATGAGTGTCTCTACCTTTTTTCCTCCGCTGCAAAGCAGAGGAAAGAAAGAGGCGTTTGCATATCATCATCATCCAAAATAGTGCAAAGTTGCCCTTAAAAAAAAAAAAGCCGGCAGAGATGGGTTGATTCGTTCCAAACTTTGAAAAACAAGTGCAATTGCCTGGCTGGCTGCTTGCCATGCTTCTGACATATTGGAAGCTTGTTGCAAATAGACAGATAAGGTCACTATCAAATTAGAGCACTGGATAAGTTAAAGGGATATTTATATTAATATTTATTACATGATGCCTTCTCCTGCAGCCCAGCTTCTATGGTGCTTTTTGTGTTTCTATAGGCAGGAGTCATGCATCTGTGGAAGACCACTGCTTGTAAAAGTCCTGAAAGCATCTTTAAACGGGTGCATACTGAATGCATGACTTTGTTATAATGTCTTTTTTATTTTACAAGCCTTTCATGATCCAGTTTCCTAATGCAATGGAATTTAGGGGCTAGCTTTATCATCCTTTTTCTCATGTCGAGCAGTAAGTTCATGTCGAGTAAGTAAGTACTTGAGCGGTCTGGCTGGTTACTCCATGTTGCTGGGGGCTGTTGTTCCCCTAGGAACAGTAACAAGATTCAACCCTCTCCCTATCCCATGCTAATATTTGGATTAGATGAACATCATCTGCATCCTAACAGATTCCAGCTTCATGTGTTTTTACAGTGGGGGTGGGCCCCTGGCAGACAGAGGGCTCCTGGAGCAACTCTATCTGACCCTTCCCCCTGAGACCTTAACCATATTTTAATCAAGCAGTGGTCAAAGACTTGGCTCAGAGTTTCACTTTTAAGCAACAGAAGCAATGAGAGTCCTTGGAAATTTCATACCAATGTACTTGTATTTTTGCCTCTTGATTGTTCTGTCAAGGCAAAGGGTTAAGGGACGCAACCTCTGCATTGTTTATTAATTAGGCCCTCTGTGCTTCATACTGGTAAAATTCTCCGGAGCTACCTTGGCAGAGGGAAGGAGGACGTGCTGCTAGGTCCCCCTCTGAGAGCCCTTCCCTCCCCCTTCCCTCTCCACCCCTGGGAGGCAGAATAGGACAGAGCAGTCATTTCATTGTCACCACTGGATCCCAAGATCCATTCCAGAGCATCCATGAAAAGACCAAATAGTCCTGGCCTCCAACACTGTCACCGGGAGAAGAGAATGGCACCTGAGAGTACAAGGGCTGGACATCTTTATTTTAGAACTTAATGTGTTGGGTTTATTTAAAATGCAGTTACTGAGATATTATTTTGGACTATGATGCACTGACCTTTAAGGGCAATCTCTACATGCAGGAGTGCTGGCAGTAGCATTCCGCTCAGGCTTGCGTCTTGGAGGCCCTATCTTATAAAGTGACAAAAACAAGCGCTTGAATTCAAGCCAGTGTCTTTGTACTAAGCAAAACGAGACTAATAGGGCTCCAATCTCACCCTCTTGGGAGTAAGTCCCAATGAACTAAGTGAAATTTACTGCTGAATAACCATGCATAGGATTCTGTTTGCAATGGGGTGCCAGAAGGTACCAGACTTAGCATAGACTGGAGGTGGACCTGCAAGCATGATGGTGCTCCCACCACCCCCATACAGATGTTCACTAACTGTTACCCTGCACATGCCCAATCTCGTCTGATCTCGGAAGCTAAGCAGGGTCAGGCCTGGTTAGTACTTGGATGGGAGACCGCCAGGGAATACCGGGTGTTGTAGGCTTATACCATAGTCTTTCAAGACTGAAGGTTGCCAACCAACCTGGACTTGTTGCAAGAACAGGGCTTCTGAGTTTATTGATGTTTTCTGGCTGTGAAGTCCTTGGTCCTGCGATTTGGTCAGGATTATGCTTAGTATTGCCATCCTGCTTTTGCCAAATGCGTACACAAGGCCTCACATGGTTGAGATGCCCCAGTTCAGTTGCACCACTCCAAGTTGCTGTACTGGTTCAAAAGGCCAGAATGCACCATTGCAACCACCCACACAATGACATAATTTGGACTCCAGTCGAGGGCCCCAGTTTGCCCTGATCCTACCCACTTCTCATCTTGCAAGACAGAATGCAGGATCATCAAGTTTGGCTTAAGTGCAAATTTCATACAGACGTACTTGTATTTTTGTCTCTTGCTTGTTCTGTCAAGGCAGAGGGTTAATGTCAAGCAACCTCTGTGTTGTTTATTCATTGGCCCAGCGGAGATGCCCAGTTCATTTGCACTGTTGCAACTACTCATACAATGACATAACTTGTGATGCTACTCCAATCCAGGGCGGCAGTTTGGCCTGATCCTACTCATTTCTCATCTTAAAAGACAGAATGCAGGCTCATCAAGTTTAAAACCAAGTACGTTGGCTTCAGTGAATCATGCTTAGCTCCATAGCCTGATGTTTTGTCATGAGAAGAGTAAGATAATGCGGAAGCCTTGTGGAAAAGCCAAAACAGAAGAATAAGTCACCTCATACATTTGGCCTAATGACAAGAGAGCTTGTGAGCTAACCACTTATTGATCAGAGCATGAATAGTCCACCTTTTTTTCCATTGTGGAACTCCCACTGGGGTTTCTAAGAAGTCACCCATTCAGAAACTGACCAGGTGTAGGCCATGCTTGACTTCAGTAAGGTGCTTAGTTTATGTGTCCACCAGCCTTGCCTTGTGACCAATCGGAACATGAGTGTCAAACATAAGGCCTATGGGCCGCATCTAGCCCGTGAAAGATTTTTTTATGGCCCTAAGGCTCTCCCAGCACCACCATCAGCTGCTCTCAGCTGATGAGCTGTGCTGAGGTGTCACTGTTGCACGGGCAGCCTGCATGAAAATTGGCTTCGCCCATATCTTGACAATATGGTCAAGATTTGCATATTTTTCTCTTCTGTTATTTGCAGCTGATGGTTTCCTAAGTGAGAAAAAAGTGCTTATTTTTGGTCATGACCTGCTTAATGACATCACTTCCTGCTTCATGACGTCACTTTTTGTCCTCAGCAGGTATTGTGAACGCTTTTCAACCCACTGTATGAAATGAGTTGACACCCCTGAGTTAGAACAAAGGGAACAATGAGGGATATATGGAACCTGAGGACACTGGAAGGCAAGAACAGAATCATTTTTATTCTGAAACATGAAGTTGAATACTGCCTGCACACTTTTTTTAAAGACTCTATAAATAAAAGGGCTAGATATTGCTTTCTTTAAACATGAAGAATCAGAGAAGGGGTCTGGAACGTCCCTGCAAGAACTAGGTCTCCTGTGGCTTTGATCGGATGCTGTGATCTTTGATCACGTTAGGTCTCCTGTGGTCTCCTGTGGCTTTGATCAGATGCGAATAGACCCTGAACTTCCATGCTGCCTCACCTGGACAGTGCCAGAGACAAGTAGCATTCCCCCCTCCCAACTGCTAAACCATGGACTAAAAATTAAGATATGCATGCTTACTAAAAATAGCCATTTCATCAAAATCAATAGTACTTCCTGCCGAGGTAATGTGTTTAGGACAGGAACATTACTGTGAAATATGCCTTTATTTCTCGTCCAGAAATCTAATAAGTAGTGGAGAGCTCTTCCACCGCCTGAAATGTACTTTGTTCCTTCGGTGCCCTCCCCAATATTTTTTCCCAATGCCACCCCATTGCCTCATCTCTGTCCAATGTTTTTTAGTAGAGTCAATGTACAGGTTTAGCTGTAAGCCATTGAGGGATAAGAAATCAAGTAAAGGGAGCCCATTTTATGGGTGAACTCACCCATTTTTTGGTCTATGTGCAATGATTTTGTACGTGAGAGAGAAAGCAAGTATCATTAAATCCAGCTTGCTTCATGAAACCTTTTCTAGCTGCAGTTTTCATGGTAGCACCCAAACAATTGCACTCCAGCAGAAACCAAGACATTGTTTCAGCTCCTGATAGAGTAATGTTAGCCTGGGAAGCATATTCAATTAACCACCTTGGGAGGTACTTTTTCTCACCTCCCAGGGCCTTCTCTGGAGCTAGCAAAGGTTATTATATCAGTGTTTCCATTGGAGATGCTTTTGTTTGTTTGTACAGTGTTGGATGTATTGGGTAATGCACATATTGGATGGAAAGAAGCCTCAGAATTGCAGAAGATTGTAATCAACACACTCTCCTCTTTGTCTAGGGAGGGCACCAGGATGAGGTCTCTTGTTATCTGGTGTGCTCCCTGGGGCATTTGGTGGGCCGCTGTGAGATACAGGAAGCTGGACTAGATCCATACAGGAAGCTGGACTAGATCCTATGGCCTGATCCAGTGGGGCTGTTCTTATGTTCTTATGTCTACAGCTCAAGCAGTAAACTGTATGCCTGTTTTGCTGTTAGACAAAATAAGTAGATTATGTATGTTCCTTGCAGAAATTATTATTATTTCTATTGCTAAGAATTAATTTATATTCTGCTTCTCAGTTGAAAGCCATTCACAAAGCGGTTTACATAGCAAAATAAATAAATAAAAGGTTCCCAAAGGACTCACAATGTAAAAAATTATGTATTACTGAATGTTATGATTCAGTAGGGAAATAGGGATGACTTAGCAATGATTTTAAACTACTATAGAAAATACATAGAATTCTTGTGCAATCCAAGATAGCAGCACCCAGGAGAGACAGGAAGAAGCCATCAGGGACATTCCACAGCACCCCTGTGAGTTCACCACATCATCCTCGGGTGCTGTGGTGCAGTTTGGGAACCACTGCTGTAATCTGATAACAGAATTTGATGACGATGATAGTAAAAATATTGATCTTGTCTGATCTCGGAAGCTAAGCAGGGTCAGGCCTGGTTAGTACTTGGATGGGAGATCACCTGGGAATACCAGGTGCTGTAGGCTTATACCATAGTCTTTCGAGACTGAAGGTTGCCAACCAGTAATATGTGAATAGTATCAGTGCAGTAAAAGCTCGTTTAATCAGCACTTTGTTAATTGGCCCACTCAGTTAATCGGCATCTCCACCTTCTACTGGCAGAGATGCCAGTAACCGGGAGTGCTACCTAATGAAGTGAAACAAGCCACCTCCCAGCCCCTCCTCCCTCAGGGGACATCCACAAAATTGAGTGGAGGGAGAGCATTTTGGTGGTAGACAAAATAAATATTTCTTTACCGAGCATGTAATTAGTCTGTGGAACTCCTTGACACAGGATGTGGTGATGGCATCTGGCCTGGATGCCTATCCAGACTGGATTTTGTTGGAGATCCCCTTTCCGAGTGGAATGCAGAAATGAACAGCCTGTGAGCCTGCACAAAGAAGCATTCTTTAGTACTGTTTCTAAGCCTTCTACAACTCAGTAGTTAGTTGGCAACCTTCAGTCTCGAAAGACTATGGTATCGCGCTCTGAATGGTGGTTCTGGAACAGTATCTAGTGTAGCTGAAAAGGCCGATTCGGGAGTGACAATCCCTTCCACACCTGGAGCAAGTGCAGTCTGTCCCTGGTCTGTCTCCCTGGCTATGGGCCTTCCTTCTTTGCCTCTTTGCCTCAGACTGTTGGCCAAGTGTCTCTTCAAACTGGGAAAGGCCATGCTGCACAGCCTGCCTCCAAGCGGGCCGCTCAGAGGCCAGGGTTTCCCACCTGTTGAGGTCCACTCCTAAGGCCTTCAGATCCATCTTGCAGATGGGATCTTAAAACTCTTACAACTCAGTAAGCCTTCCAGATATATGGCCCTTATTTAATTAGTTTAGAAGGGGTGTGTAGAGTCAAACCTGGGTATGATGCAGCCCCTGCCTAGCCTATAGTTGTTAGGAAGCATTGCAAGAACTGGGAAGAACTGGTATTTATCGTTTATAGATAGTTATAGATGGTATAGATCTATACGACAAGACAGAGAAGCAAAGTGATAAAGTGAAGTCATCAGTTCTCACATGTTGCAGGAGAAAGTGGCTGGAGATGTTTATAACAGTTTGCTGAAGGTCAAGATAGGACAGATCACATTTGATGGGGGCAGCATGCCAAAAGGAACTGAGACTTTCCAAAGACACCGTGTTGTTGTTTTTAAAAAAAAAACATGCATTGAAAACATTGACAAAACGATAGAGCAGATGGTCACAAGGCTGATGACCCTCAGCAAGGCCTGTCACTTTGGAGAGTGTACAGAATCATAAGAACATAAGAACAGCCCCACTGGATCAGGCCATAGGCCCATCTAGTCCAGCTTCCTGTATCTCACAGCGGCCCACCAAATGCCCAGGGAGCACACCAGATAACAAGAGACCTGCATCCTGGTGCCCTCCCTTGCACTGGCATTCTGATATAGCCCATTTCCAAAATCAGGAGGTTGCACATACACATCATGGCTTGTAACCCATAATGGATTTTTCCTCCAGAAACTTTTAAAGGCATCCAGGCCACTTTAGTCCCTGCTAAAGAGTGAATGTAGAAGTGCAGACAACACATTACAAGAGAATCTGCTTAACTCTGGAAAGACACCAGATCTGCAGAGCCAAGCAACAGTGAACCTGCTGGATCAGAGCCCTGCTGGATCAGACCAAAGGACTGCATAGTACAAGATCCAATTGTCCACTATGGCCAGCTCCTATAAAGCAAACAAGCAGGAAACGACAAAGGCAATTGCTCTTCCCTGCTCCCCCGCAACTGGTATTCAGAGGCACTTTGCCCCTGAGCCTGGAGGTAGTATCCACTATGATACTACCATCATGGCCATCATGACTAGTGGCCATTGATAAACCTGTCCTCCATGAATTTGTCCAAGCCATTAAAGCTCATGGTATTCATTTATGGATCTTATGGACCTGCCGTATTTGGATGCCACATTGATGATGCAAAGGCACCAGCATGATCTCTGTTATATCCCAAGGCCATCTTGGTAACACCACACTAATGGTGCACCAGTGCCAGCAGAACAAGGGCCAATGCAAAGCCTGTCCGGGCAAAGCAACACTGGCCCAGCTATTCCCAGTAACACAGTTGTTGGCAACCTTCAGTCTCGGACGACTATGGTATCGCGCTCTGGATGGTGGTTCTGGCACAGTGTCTAGTGTGGCTGAAAAGGTCGATTCAGGAGTGACAATCCCTTCCACACCGGGAGCAAGTGCAGTCTGTCCCTGGTCTGTCTCCCTGGCTATGGGCCTTCCTTCTTTGCCTCTTTGCCTCAGACTGTTGGCCAAGTGTCTCTTCAAACTGGGAAAGGCCATGCTGCACAGCCTGCCTCCAAGCAGGCCGCTCAGAGGCCAGGGTTTCCCACCTGTTGAGGTCCACTCCTAAGGCCTTCAGATCCCTCTTGCAGATGTCCTTGTATCGCAGCTGTGGTCTACCTGTAGGGCGCTTTCCTTGCACGAGTTCTCCATAGAAGAGATCCTTTGGGATCCGGCCATCATCCATTCTCACAACATGACCGAGCCAATGCAGGCATCTCTGTTTCAGCAGTGCATACATGCTAGGGATTCCAGCACGTTCCAGGACTGTGTTGTTTGGAACTTTGTCCTGCCAGGTGATGCCGAGAATGCGTCGGAGGCAGCGGATGTGGAAAGCGTTCAGTTTCCTCTCCTGTTGTGAGCGAAGAGCATGACTCGCTGCAGTACAGAAGTGTACTCAGGACGCAAGCTCTGTAGACCTGGATCTTGGTATGTTCCGTCAGCTTCTTGTTGGACCAGACTCTCTTTGTGAGTCTGGAAAACGTGGTAGCTGCTTTACCGATGCGTTTGTTTAGCTCGGTATCGAGAGAAAGAGTGTCAGAGATCGTTGAGCCAAGGTACACAAAGTCATGGACAACCTCCAGTTCATGCGCAGAGATTGTAATGCAGGGAGGTGAGTCCACATCCTGAACCATGACCTGTCATGAACCATGACCACAGGCACACATGACCTGTGTTTTCTTAAGACACAGTGTTCATGGAAACACTGACACCATCTGTTATCCACAGAGCAGCATTCTGCTGGCAACATGCCATTGCCATGATAATGGCACCTCATAACCATGAATCAGCGCATCATTGTGTGACATCCAAGTGTCATCGCCATGAAGATGGCATCTCATTCATCTGACATCCACATGCCATTGGTGTGATGTCCAAAAAGCCAATTGCTGCATCCAAACAGCCTCAACACTGGTTACCAGTGTACCAGTCAACACTGAGTCACCAGGTGAACTCAGGAGAGAACAGGGGCTGCTGTCAGACCAATGAGTGGCAAGTGCTGAGAGGACATCCCCTACCAGCCACTAGGAATGAGCAACATAGCATCAGGCACCACCCCAGCCATGGGGAGATGCCCCAAGGACACACAACCAAGGAAGCTGGACTAGATGGGCCTATGGCCTGATCCAGTGGGGCTATTCTTATGTTCTTAATGCCACAGCACCCCCACCACCATGCAGGAGTTATGGTGGCATCAGCAGCAAAAGGAGAAAAGCAAAGAACTGCTAGAGGTGGAACTTTGTTCAAACCCCTATGGCAGGGGTGTCCAAAGTTTTTGGCAGGAGGGCCACATCATCTCTCTGACATTGTGTCGGGGGCCGGGGAAAAAAAGAATTAATTTACATTTAAAATTTGAATACATTTACATAAGTATACATAAATGAATATATTAAAGATGAACTTATATGAATGAATGAAGGTCTTGCAATAGCTCAAGGCCTATAAAAGGCCTTGCACAAAGCAAGGCCAGCCTTTCCTTTGCTACCGCTCCTGCATCACAGTTGTGAAACAGCAAGCAATGGAGGGAGCCCTCATCCCACAGCTCACTTGAGAGGTCAAACAGTTGCCCTCATGCTGACAGCAGTTGCGTTGGGCCAGTGTGGGCTCCAACAAATCTCCAAGGGCCAGAGGCTCATTGGAGACTGGGGGCTCCCTGAGGGCCACATTGAGAGGCCTCAAGGGCCGCATGTGGCCCCAGGGCTGGGGTTTGGGCACCCCTGCCCTATGGCAATGGTAGAGTCCTGAAAAACGAAAGGGATTAACATGAGTAACTTGTTGTTGTGTTTTCCCAGAAGGCATCTGGTGGGCCACTGTGAGATACAGGAAGCTGGACTAGATTGGCCTGATCCGGCGGTGTTCTTCTTGTGTTCTTGTGAGTGTTTGGCCAGCAGTAGCAATGGCTGGTATCCCTGGCATTTCTTGAAAGGCAGCAGACACTCCCAACTCTTAGCTGTTGCAAAACGATGGGGTAGTTAGGCAACCCCATTGATAGCGAAGATATATTTGATAACTTGGTGTGAAGGGTGTGTGAAGTGGCAACATGACAGGAAGGTGCAGCATCAATACACTGCAGCGTGAGATTCAGTGCCTACTTTTGTTGGGATAGTGAGGCAGAGGTTCCAGTTGGGTTGTTTGTGTGTAGAGACCTCCTGGGGGCAAAGTCCCTGCAATAAGAATTCTGGAAAGACAAATGTCAACCAAATATCTTGCCAAATATGTTGTGAGTGACAAGAGGCTGTTTGTGCACCATGCTCTCTTCGTGCACCAAGTGCCCTCTCACCATGGCCCCCATCACCAAAGTTCCCTTTGAGAGATCAGAGAGGTATAGGCCAGTGCTGTGTGTCAGATCTTCTGAGCTGTAATGTCCCTGTACTTCGGTTGGTGTGCTCTGACTGGTTGCCAAATGTAGCCTGTACCCTATACTCTGTCCTAGGAAAGGGGTGGAGCAAAGAGTGACAGGAGGTACAATTTTCTGCTGGTTTTCCCCATTATGGGATCATTCCTACCTATGACAGCATTGTCATACTGTTTTTCTGGAATTGACAGGTGAAGCATGGATAGGATATGGTATATGTGAACTCCCCCTTGATCCTCCCATGTCCCTCCCACACCATGCCCCCTATTTTCACCTCCCCACTAGCAAATTTGTGCCGGTGTCTGAGTGATGTCTGAGTTATACCAGCCTATGGCATTTTCCCAGCATTGTAACGGTATCTGTGTTGCAGTTAACCACGCCAGCCGGCAGGCTTCTACATTTGTGGGGCTGTTGCTGCACCAGCACATGTGGTAAACAGTGCGATACGCTGGTGCATGTCAAGAATTGAGTCTAATTCCATAAATTAGTTACGTGTTATATGAAGGAGTCCTTTCTTTTTTTCTGTCCTATGTCTATTCCCACTCTGCATGACACTTGAATTCTAGTACTATGAATAAGAACAATTTCTCCCAATCTACTTTTTCCACACAATGCATAGTCTAGAGTTAGAAACCTCCATCTTGTCATTTTTAACCCCAGCGCTTTGGCTTTTTCTCATAAAGAAGTTATTTCAACCCCTTGATCATTTTGATTGCCTTTTCCAACAAAGGTGCAGACCCACTAAATGGGTTGAAATTCCCTAATTTCAACCACTACGCCACAGCACACTGTGGCTTGAAAGGTGTGTCACAGGAGTTTGGGGAAGAGTTCATTTATTAATAGGACCATTGGGGGATGTGAATTCCCCACCAGCAGCACAGTGTGCCATGTGAATGGTCAAAAAAGTTGGGGTGCCTTGACAATTTTAGCACCTTCTCAGTGTGCCCTGAGATTAAAAAAGGTTGAAAATCACTGCACTAATAGAATGCAACTGAAGGGCTGGTCCGTGTTCCAATCTGGAAAGAATGCAGCCAAGAAACATGACTCAGACTTTGAGATCTGCTAGAAAGCTAAAGTCTAAGAGACGGAACAAATACAGACAGTGGCGTAGCTAAGGTGATGCAGGGGGTAGTAAATGCACTGGGCAACGAGCTTTAGGGGGGCAACAACATGAGCTTGAGACTAGTGGCCAAAATTGTGAAAACCTTGGTATTTTTGAATAATACCATCATGTTATATACCTTTCAGTGTGGAATTTAGTGCAGAATGCAATGAAACAAACTGCGTCAAAATATCTCTGTTCTATCAAAAGTTACAGCCACCTAACCAGAAAATAGAAACGCAACTGCATTATGTGACAAAAACTGGATTTTCATAACTCAAAACTGACCAATGAGACTGATTGTTCCAACAGCCAGTTAGGTGTTATTATGATGCAGTAGGGAACCAATGAGGTGTTAATATGGGGAGGGGAGCCTGGGGGGAGACGGCAGAGCAAGTGGGTGGTAAGCTGCTGGGTGGTGGAGGTGAATTTTTCCCCGTTTTCACTTTTTTAATGCCTGGGTATGACATCATCTCTGAAGCATCATTTTGAGCTGGGCAGCAGGTTACACAAACATTAGCTACCCCAATGATTATAAAGAGGTGTCTGGAGTGGGCTCCAGGTGGTACTATATTTGGAAAGATTTGTCATAACTATTGTAAAACTGCTGCTGAGACCAAACCAATAGCAAAAAACTAATTACAATAGTTTTTGCATTGGGGAAGGAATTGTGTGTAGACACGGTCTCATCAAGTTTTGACACTGCCCGTTCCCGGACTCCCCCACCCCCTGAAAATGGCAGAATAATATTTAGCCAGAGCCTGGTTATAAATAATGACAAAGGAGACCCAGACGATCATCAAGCAACGTACGGTTGGCAACCTTCAGTCTCTAAAGACTATGGTATAAGCCTACAGCACCTGGTATTCCCAGGCGGTCTCCCATCCAAGTACTAACCAGGCCTGACCCTGCTTAGCTTCCGAGATGAGACGAGATCAGGCTAACAGGATCAGATGAGATGCTGTGCAGGGGAACAGGGAAGCGAGCAAGTAATGTACAGGTAAATGGTTATTCAGATTTAAGATACTGGCTAACAGGAAGTATGCCAGAGGCACACAGACTTCCATTCAGAGTGGTATCAAAGAAAGCAGGCTGGTTTAGTCCTGTGAAAAGCTGTATCTGGTCAAACAAGTTCTTATAGTAGAAAAACAAGTTGAGGTGGGATACAAGGCCCTCGCTTTGGAATGTATTGATTGTCTGTGGGCACAATGCATAATGCATGATGGATGCGTGGAGGTCAGGGGTGGGATCCACCATTCAGTCCCTCCCACCCCCCCCCCCGTCACCTACTGAGTGTACCCAGTCATCTGTCCATGGTGTGCATGCATTTTATTGTTGCAGATTAAACCTATAGGTCTTTTTTTGGTTCCCCACCCATCTGAATGGGCTAGGCTAGGTGGTGATAATCTCCTTGTCAACAGTCAGGTTCAGATCTCGGCCACAGGAAAAGAACCACATAAAGAAAACCAGCCTTTGCTCTGCAAAATTTTGTACCCTACCTGTCTTCTATTTAATCCTCTTTCAGAGCACATCTGCAGTGCTGCTTACACACCATTGCTAAGGTCTGTTTAAACACTTTAAAAAAAAATAAAAAAACCAAGCTTGGAAGCCTTCCCAGATTATACAGTCCATCTGCCATCACCTCTGATAAATATTATAGGGGATGTGAAGGTGACTGAGCCATCAGTTGCTTTGTTTTAAAGCTGGAGAAAGATGATAGTTTTATTAGCTGTTGAAAGTGGTGCATTGTTTCACACTATACATTGGGACAAACCTGGGATTGCCACCAAATGAATACTCAGCTGGAACCTGCAGCTAATCCAGGTTTACTGATAAATAAACATGTATGATTCACAAATTTCCACTTACCGCTAATATACACTTTAGAAAATGAGTATAATGAGAGGTGAGGGTTTTTGTTTGTTTGTTTGTTGTTAGAAACACAAAACACCAGTAGTGGACCTGCCATAATCAGAAAGGGACAAATGCCCTGGGCACTGAGCCTCGCGTACCTCTACGGTCATGCAGAAGCCTCACTGAGGCTCCCGACACTGTTGAAACTCTGCTTGCGGTTTGCTGGAAGCATGGTTTAAAACTGCGGTGAAGCCCCAGATGGCTTCCTCGGTCCATCCTGGAGCCATGTGAGGCTCCGTTTCACTCCTGATGAGTGGGGGGGCAGATTTGTGGGGGGGGGGCGGCAGCATCCCACAGGGGACGCCATCACAGACCTTTGCCCCAGGTGTGGGGCTTTGGAAGTCCGCTACTGCAAAACACTGCCATTTTGTGTTTAAAATATCCAAATAAAAACACAAAATACTGCATTTTTGTGTTCAAGATATTTTCCAGAAATTAAAATAGATTACTCTTCCAGTGAGAAATAATACTGTGCACAGCAGGTGTGCTGTGGCGCCCCAAGGCTTTCTAGTGTTTTACCAGCACACCTGCTGTGACCCACCAAAAATTGAGTCGTGACTCACTGCTGGGTCACAACCCACAGTTTAGGAACTGCATCTCCACGGTCATTTATGTGGTTGGTCATTGACTGACATGTCATTATGCGGTGCATAATGACACGCTTTGCGCAGAGCGTATTCTGCGACTTACGAGTCTTAAAAGCACAAGAAGATCAAATAACAGTTTAAAACCAATAAGAAAGAAAATTGAGAGTATAAATTGATGATTTTATGATTTTATATATGTGTAAGAACATAAGAACATAAGAACATAAGAACAGCCCCACTGGATCAGGCCATAGGCCCATCTAGTCCAGCTTCCTGTATCTCACAGCGGCCCACCAAATGCCCCAGGGAGCACACCAGATAACAAGAGACCTCGTCCTGGTGCTCTCCCCTACATCTGGCATTCTGACTTAACCCATTCCTAAAATCAGGAGGTTGCGCATACACATCATGGCTTGTACCCCATAATGGATTTTTCCTCCAGAAACTCGTCCAATCCCCTTATAAGAACATAAGAATCCCCTTATAAGAACATAAGAATCCCCTTATAAGAACATAAAGGGATGTTGGTTTTAATTTTGTGTATTTTGTTGTGTCGTTTTGTGACTAGCTGGTCGGATGACCGTTAATAAAGTATCTATCTATCTACTAAAACACTGCAAGAGCTCACGCAAAAACACACTCAAATAACCAATAAGAACAGGAGATCAAATCAACAGGCCAGAATTAGAAATCAGAAGATGCCAAGAGAGCAGGTAGAGCAGGGGTGTCCAAAGTTTTTGGCAGGAGGGCCACATTGTCTCTCTGACATTGTGTGAGGGGCTGGGGGGGGGAATTAATTTACATTTAAAATTTGAATAAATTTACATAAGTTTACATGAATGAATATATTAAAGATGAACTTATATGAATGAATGAAGGTCTTGCAATAGCTCGAGACCTATAAAAGGCCTTGCACAAAGCAAGGCTGATCTTTCCTTTGCTGCCGCTACTGCATCACAGACATGAAACAGCAAGCAGTGGAGAGAGCCCTCATCCCACAGTTCACACGAGAGGTCAAACAGTCGCCCTCACACTGAGAGCAGTTGCATCGGGCCAGAGGCTCATTGGAGACTGGGGGCTCGCTGAGGGCCACATTGAGGGGCCTTGAGGCGGGGTTTGGGTACCCCTGAGGTAGAGCAAGAGAGCTCTAGTACTCACCAATTTGATCTCCTGCAATGGCCGGTCAGAGAGTAGGGCCTCTGATGCTGACATGAAATGCCTGGCAGGTTCATACGTGAACAGCATTTCTCAGGATGCACAGAGAACTGAACATAAGAGTTGCCCAGCTGCCAGCAGGCTGTCAGAGCAGATTGAGGACCCAGCTAGTCCAACACGCTATTTCAAAGAGTTGCCAATCAAATGCTCCTAGGAAGCCCCAAGAAACGAGACTGTGGCTAAGTAATAGAGTACACTCTTTGCATGCTAAAGCTCCCAGGTTGAACCCTTGACATCCCCAAGCATGACTGAAAAAGACCCCTTTCTGAAATGCTGGAGAACTGCTGCTAGTTGGAATAGGTGACTCTGTCCAAGGCAATTTTGCATGTTCAGGGAAGTTCTGTGTAGAAGGTATGACTTAAAAGCAGCTGGCCATGCAAGGAAAGATGGTGTGAGGGGGAAGACAGGTGAAATCATGCATCTCCAGACACATTAGATGTGATTGGAGCAGATCTGCATTTAAGGTTATCAACCCTCCAGGGCTGGTCGAGAGCCTCCAGGATTCAGCATCAGTCTCCAGGTGACTGTTGAAACCAATCCTGGAGATTTTCACAGGGCTCTCAAGCTGGAAAAGAAAAATCTTCAGGAATAGCTTCAGTCATAATTAACAACCCTATCTACATATGAAGACACGGGTCCGCTATCACAGTTGAATCTGTGTTGTAATGTTTGCTGAAATAATGTATATGAAGCACTTTGGATGCCTGAAAATGCTTATTGGTATTAATAATAAATATTTTATGTGACTAAATAGATAATGTACAGAGGGAAAGAGAAAGATGGGCGGGGTCTACACGTACATTGTCTAAGAGACAAGGAGAACTGGGGAAAGGGAAAATTCAAAGAAGCAGAAGCACAGACCACAAGTGCTGAAGCATTACTAAAGAAAAGGGGAGGTTTTAAACGTAGAGTCGTCACTAGGGTTTGAGTCACCTGGTGCAAGACTTCATTGTGTCACCCCCCCCATGACGGACCTTCCCCCCCCAGTACCAGACCATACAGAATAAATTACAATATCATACACGCAGCCTAAATGCAGTGGCATCACTAGGCTTGGTGTCACCCCCATTAACTTTACTTACTTAGGGCCCAATCCTATCCAGTTTTCCAGTGCTGGTGCAGCTGTGCCAATGGGGCATGCACCACATTTTGTGGTGGGGCAGCAGTCACAGAGGCCTCCTTAAGGTATGGGAGCATTTGTTCCCTTACCTTCAGGCTGCTTTGTGACTGCACCGGTGCTGGAAAATTGGATAGGCTTGGGCACTTACTTATTTACTTTGGGCGCAGTCCTAACCCACTTTCCAACACCAACGTAAGGGCAATGCAGCTCCGAGGTAAGGGGACAAACCTTCTCTTACTTTGAAGAGGCCTCCGTGAGGGCCACCCAATTGCAGGATGCAGCACATGTCCCTTTGGCATTGTTATGCCGGTGCTGGAAAGTTGGTTAGGATTGGGGCCTTACTTATTTTGATATGTAACAGTGTAGGTCACCCAAACCGGCTGGCAGAACGTGACATCAGATGTGACGTACAAATGTTACAGCACCCACACAGAGGATAGCCACAAGCTCTCTTCAAACATTCATGGCTCTGAATACATGTAAGGCTGTAGCACACACAGAGACATGTCGCAAATGTGCAATGTGAAGGGCAAAGTAGTGCTACTCCCTCTGTAGTGCATTCATTGAATGTGCAGGTAAGCCCTTGAAAGTCTGAAGAGAGCTACATGAAAATCTTCATGGAACTTCTTGGGGTGGGGGGCGTCCCACATTGCCTGAAACTTTACCTCAAGCCGTTGGTGTGAAGGGGTGACTGTTCTTTTTCTGGAATTTCAGTTTCCCAGAACTGCTTTCCCAGTGCTTAGTAGCTATCGATTCCTGCCCAAGTTCACTCTGCTTCTTGAGGGAGATGAGTGGACTCTTGTTCAATTGAGAATATAAACAATAATATAATAATAAACTTTATTTGTATCCCGCCCTTCTCCCTAAAAGGGACCCAGGGCGGCTCACAACATATAAAAACAGTTTTAAAAGCTTGATTTAACAAGATAAAAACATATTAAAAACACATTAACAGAGGCCATAAAAACAGTAGTCAGAATAAAGTCAGAGTAAAAAGAGCATAAAACAGCAAGTCATAGAGGAATCCAGTCTGTAAACAGAAACTAAAAGATGTATAAAAAAGTTAAGAAGGCCATGGAATCAGAAGGCTTGTTTAAAGAACAGGGTCTTCAGGCCTCGCCGAAAAAACTCAAGAGAGGGAGCCATTCTCAAGTCAAGGGGAAGGGAGTTCCACAACGTTGGTGCCACTACTGAGAAGGCCCTATTTCTTGCCGCCGCCCCAGTTTGAATGAGGTCAGTTTTAAAACGGATACAGATGGGAAAAGTGCACTGGGCACTGAAAATGTACCTGTAGAAGTCTTCTTCTGAGCTGAAGTCTTCTCCTGAGCTGGGAAGGCCTCTATGCCCTGTCGCATTTCCATTGACTTAACCAGGAGCACAACACAGTGGGGAAGCTTCCTGCCACCTCCTCTCCCTTTGCTTTGCCACTGCCAATTACAGGCAGTAAACCCCGCCTGCTTCTCTCTTTCCCAACCTTACCAAACGTGAAAGTGGAGGGTGAGAAAAGCTCGCAGGAACCATTGGGCCTTAGGTTGAAGCTAGACGGTCTCACAAGCATGTACAAGGATGCTAGAAAGCATGGGAATCACCACACCCATACTTCCTGGCAACATTCATGCCTCAATCAGAGGCCCAGCCACTTCTTTCAGCACCATCTCGCTTTCTTTTGGTCCGTTTTGAGGAGGAAGAATCTACATCTGACACCCCTCTTCCTCCCCATTTCAATCCAGCCCTTCACTGGTTTTGAATCAATTAGAAACAGCTTTTGCAGCCAAAGGTTCCTTCTTTGGCTACATTATGGACAAGGGCCGAGATTGTGCCTCCAGTAAATTGAGCAGATGCTTTATCTTGCAGTGAGTAAAAAACAAAATGGGGCCTCTGATGACTGATGGATTTAGTGCCTGCTTTCCTCAGTGTAGTTCATTGTGCTTCCCAGCCGACTTCCTGGGAAGTATAATTTCGGACATGGGTGAATTGAAAGCTATTATGTAACTGCCAGTGATGATTGCCAACAGCACTTATTATTGTTCTCTTTATTGGGACACAAAGAGAAAGTGGAGTCCAAGAATGTTCTTCCTTAGTATCCTGTAATGGTACTTTGAGAACAAGTCGACTCATCAAAGTGCTCTTGGGTGCTGCAGACACACAGGATTTGGGCCTGGTATATGCTATATGTGGCCTTCCGGAGGCCATAGAAGGTCTTCTGAGGGTCAGGGAGGCCCTCAATTACTGCACACACTACGCCATATAGCAGCAGTTCTCCAGGACAGCCATTTTCAACCACTGTGCCACAGCACATTAGTGTGCCTTGAATGGTCTCCACGTGTGCCGCCGGAATTTGAGAGAGGGTTATTTATTAGTAGGGTCATTGGGGGATTTGAGCCCCCCACCAGCAGTGCGGTGTGCCTCGACAATTGTCAAAAAAATGATGGTGTGCCTTGAACATTTTAGTGCCTTCCCAATGTGCCATGAGATGGAAAAGGTTGAAAACCACTGCTCCAGGGTTTTTCCTGAGAGAAACTAGGGGCTGAGTCTGGAACCTTCTACATGTCACAGATGTTCTCTGTCTCTGAGCTACATGCATGTCTCTGAGCTATAGCATTTATGAGCTATAAACTCATAAATGTTCTGCGACAAGGGCATAGATGCCATTTACTCTCCAAAGGTTTGCAATGCTAGGTTTCCAAAGTATCATTGAACCCTGCCTTTGATAAATGCGCCTTGAATTAGGCAACCATGGTGTGGCAACTTTCATGCCAAGATTCCCCCAATGCAGGGTGTAGACTTCATGTTCCTGAGAATGTGCAGATATATGCTTAAAAGTGTATGAACCTTAGAAAACAGAGAGAATGCTGCATGAGAGGTCTAGTGACAAAGACTTGGGTTCCCAGGGTGGGCAGAAACAACTCTTGTGAAGTCTGCTTAGCTTTTTTATGAAAACCCTGAGACCTCCAACTGGAGCCAGGTGCAAAATAATGACTCTGGAATGTGCAAGCACTTAGAATTAAGCAGTAAGGTGTCCCTGAGGAATTTGGTCGAGTACCAGACTGAACTATCAATCCAAAACCAGACTGAACTATCAATCACACAAAGATCCACTCATGGTTCCCTTCTGCTCCAAGCTTTCTTCATTTCAACAGTCTAACTTAGAGAGAAGACACCTTATTATTGATACTGTTAAAGACCTAGGATTCAGGAAGCCTTGCTAGATCCAGTAGATCCTGGATTGACCTTCTTCCTGCCCTTGCTGTGTTCAGCTTCTTAGAGAGTTTTGCAAAAACTTTCAACATTGCAGAATTAGCTATGCACAACAAAATGTTGCGTATTTGCATGATTTGTATTGGTCAAAATAACTCAGCTTTTGTTTTCACAGCATGAGCTCACTCAGTGCAGAATTTAGGATGGGAGGTTTAATACAGAGGAGACACAGACCTACCCATGGAATAGTCTTGTTTCATAACCACTTTTACACAGCGCCTATATGCACCAATACTTTTTTTCCACTTGAAGAACACACCTAATGAGTAATCTAATGCATAAGCAATGCGGTCTCAGGGAGATCCATCTCCCAACGTGAGCTATTGTACCTATTTAAAATGGGTGTGTGTGTGTTACATTCACAGTAGATATGGACTAGTTTTCAGGATTGGACAAAGGGTGGACAAGGAATGCATCATGATATGGACATCATACACTGTGGCTTACATAATCAAGAGTAATGTCCATAAAAGGGGATACGAATAAGGTCAGATCTCCATCTTCTGGGAAACTGATATATACATGAGGGCTGACTTGGGAACAGTCAGTGGGATTCATGGTTACTATGGTCGCCTGAAGCAACCTTTCTGAATGTCAAACTACCTGTTACTATCAACCCAGTATTTGAACTGATACGCTTAATATTTACTGAATAGCAGCCCAAGCCTATCCACACTTTCCTGAGAGTAAGCTCTATTGACTCTAATGGGACTTACTTCTGAGTAGACTTGCCTAGGATTGGGCTCTAGGTAGGAGCCACACAAGCCCTGATACATATCAATATTGAAACTGCATAGTAGGAGAGAGGGGCTGAACACTTTATCTGCACAACAACTGCATTGTGGATCAGGGCCCCTATGTCTGCTATTTCCCTTCCCAGAATTTCCCAGAAATTCCCACAATCCCAATAGTTCCCGTGGATACTAATGGGAGCTTCCCATTAGTACCCATGGGAACTTTCTTCCCGGGGCAAATAATTGCTATTAGAGGCCTGATCTACATTGGGATCATGCCACTGCAAAGGGTTAAACATGCCCCCCCCCCACAATATGGTCCCAATATAGACCACTTCACACAAAAGCATCTTGCAGAAGTTGTTGTGACTGCAGCCGTAGTGAATGAAACACTTCCCCTACTTATCTGGGCCTTGGATAGAATAGCAGTGATACTTCTTTGACAGGAAGATTACTTTAGCCAAGAATACATGGCATCTTCCCTCCTTATATAAGAGAAGGACTGGTGCCCCTGCACCTTGATCTCTATGGCTCTCTGCTTAGGTTCTCCATTGTTCTGTAACCAATTCCATGCTTGGAAACATTAGAAAAGGCACTGACATTAAGATGGCTAATACTGTAATGCTGTTGTACAGTATTGTATTCAGTATTGGCAACCTTCAGTCTCGAAAGACTATGGTATCGCGCTCTGAAAGGTGGTTCTGGCACAGCGTCTAGTGTGGCTGAAAAGGCCAATCCGGGAGTGACAATCCCTTCCACACTGGGAGCAAGTGCAGTCTGTCCCTGGTCTGTCTCCCTGGCTACAAATCGATCGTAAAGCCACACGTGGAGTATTGTGTCCAGTTCTGGTCACCGCATCTCAAAAAGGATATAGTGGAGATGGAAAAGGGGCAAAAGAGAGCAACCAAAATGATTACTGGGCTGGGGCACCTCCCTTATGAGGAAAGGCTACAGCATTAGGGCCTCTTTACAGCATTACAGCATTAGGGCAGTCTATAAAAGAGGCACCTTGAGGGGGGACATGATTGAGACATACAAAATCATGCAGGGCATGGACAGAGTGGATAGAGAAACGCTCTTTTCCCTCTCACATAACACCACAGCCAGAGGACATCCACTATGGTAGGTGCACAAGATACTCATCCAGCCCTGAACACGTTCATTATGTGTTTCATGATATTAATCCATGCCTGACCTCCTGCAGAAAATCAATGCGTGTTGACATTAAAGCAGTTTCTTGAATCTCAGTACCTGGAAGAATCATGGGATGTGGGGTCCTCACCCGCACAAAATGAAAGGGCACTCCTTCTAAAGTGGTGGGTTGTGCCAAGAAACAAAAAGACATCAAGGCAAGGAGCATGTCAGCTAGCACTGACAACATAATCCCTCAATTACATCACCCAACTGCCACTCTAGGTCTGAAGGCACTCCGGGCCACCAAGCAAGTCCTAGCAGTGAACAAGTTGTTTTAAACCACCTGTAATTCTAAAACTCCCTCCCAGAACACTGTGCGCTCTCTCTCGCTCGCTCTCTCGCTCTCTCTCCTTTCAAACCTCAGTTCATAATTTAACTCTTCCATTTGCCTTAATTCCTTAGCCCACATCTCCTCCTGAAACCAAACCTAAATATAGACTAGCTGTGGTAGTAATCAGATGAGAGCTGGGTGCAACTCCTAGAACTGGCACCTCTTTCCAGGTGGGGTGGAGTGAAACCTGCAGCCTCTGCATGTTCTTTGTACATGGGTAGTCTCCTGCCACACTTCTGAAAGGGACTAATGTGCATTTCCTCACCTTCGTCCCCTGTTACTTTTTGCCTCTCCCTTCTTCCCTTCCCTCCATTGTCTATCCCCCCCTCCACCTCCACCCACGCTATGTAATTTAGATTGCTATCTCCGTGGGTCAGAAGCCTCTCTTTTGCTTTACATTGCTCTGCACAGACTCTTGTGCACTGTCAGGGCCATATCAATAATGAATAATAAACGTTCCCAACCATTGCCTGCAATGGAGTGTTGAACTCCTTCAGCGCCATTTGGCTGAAAGAAGGAATGTGGCCAACCAGCCCTGGTTCAGCCTACATGTAGACTTCATTAGGTTAATGAAATGAGTTGTTGAAAGAGCCGTTTTATTGGTTCCATGTGTTGAAATGCCACTTTATTTTAAAACTGTCTTGCTTTGCTATTCTCAAAGCAGTAAGCTTCCCGAGAAAGCTACTGGAGAAAATCAGGGGCTGCATGAATGTCTCCGTACTTGGGTTCAGCAATCAGTATAATAATAATAATAATAATAATAATAATAATAATAATAATAATAATAATAATAATAATAATAATAAACATGTATTTATATACTGCCTTTCTTGGTCGTCAGATTTCTCCTCAGACTTTATTCAAGGCGGTTTACATGGGCAGGCTGTTCTAAATCCCCCTAGGGATTTTTACAATCAAAGAAAGGTTCTATCTTTCAAGAACTACAACATTTCAGATGGATCTTTTTGATCTGGTCTCACATTCTGGCCTCCGAATTCCTCCCACACAAGCTGACAAGCAGCTCCTTCATCTCTCACATGGAGGGCAGCCAAGACGCTTCTTCGCTCACATCAAAGAGCAGGTGGAATAACTCGGCTCAGCTTGTCAGCTGCTTCAAGGTCTCATCATTCACGGTGCTGGTGGCCTCGAACTGGCGACTTGCAGATGTTATCTTCAGGCAAACGGAGGCTCTACCCTCTAAACCAGAACTCCTGCCTGTACTGCATACCAAATCTAGCCTCCTGAAGAGAACCACATTAACACACACTTGTACATCATGAGGGCATGCACATAAGAACATAAGAATAGCCCTGCTGGATCAGGCCAAAGGCCTATCTAGTCCAACTTCCTGTATCTTACAGTGGCCCACCAGATGCTTCAGGTTGCACACAAGACAACAAAAGACCTGCATCTGGTGCCCTCCCTTGCATCTGGCATTCTGAGGTAGCCTACTTCTAAAACCAGGAGGTTGCACATACCCATCATGGCTTGTAACCTGTGATAGACTTTTTGTCCAGTCCCCTTTTAAAGGCATCTAAGCCAGATGCCACCACCACTCACACACACTCTTCTTTCTACCTGATTTTCCTCTCTGTGATTCCTGAAATGACTGAGAGGTTGGAGAGGAGGTTAACAGGTTAGTCAACAGGCCATGGGAAAGAGACTTTGATCTAATCTTCCAACCTGAAGCAGCCCATCAGTCAAGCAAGTTGCCAGGCCTGGCTACACTTGCAGTGGCACCTGAAGCGGTTCTCTAATTTTTCAGCCCCCCTCCGAATTTGTTGTTGTTCTCTTTCACCTCCTGCCTCTTCCTTGCCTTCCCAGACATTTATGTAAAGGCTGCTGGGCTCCGAGCATGCCAGGACAGCTCCCTGACCTCTTTCATAGGCTCGGATCAGAGTCGCATCAAACCATAGTCTGGCATATGATTTAGCACTCTGACATCTGAACTGAGCGACCGTGATTGTGATCAGTTGTCAAACCAGAGCCTGAAACTGTGGTCTGAATTAATTTTGCAAACCATGGAACTGTGGTTTGTGCTACCACAAGATGGTGGAATGCCTCATCAAAGATAGAATCTCAAAACACATAGACGAACAGGCCTTGCTGAGAGAGAATCAGCATGGCTTCTGTAAGGGTTAGTCTTGCCTCACGAACCTTTTAGAATTCTTTGAAAAGGTCAACAGGCATGTGGATGCGGGAGAACCCGTAGACATTATATATCTGGACTTTCAGAAGGCGTTCGACACGGTCCCTCACCAAAGGCTACTAAAAAAACTCCACAGTCAGGGAATTAGAGGACAGGTCCTCTCATGGATTGAGAACTGGTTGAAGACCAGGAAACAAAGAGTGGGTGTCAATGGGCAATTTTCACAATGGAGAGAAGTGAAAAGCGGTGTGCCCCAAGGATCTGTCCTGGGACTGGTGCTTTTCAACCTCTTCATAAATGACCTGGAGACAAGGTTGAGCAGTGAGGTGGCTAAGTTTGCAGACGAACACCAAACTTTTCCAAGTGGTGAAGACCAGAAGTGATTGTGAGCAGCTCCGGAAGGATCTCTCCAGACTGGCAGAATGGGCAGCAAAATGGCAGATGCGCTTCAATGTCAGTAAGTGTAAAGTCATGCACATTGGGGCAAAAAATCAAAACTTTAGATATAGGCTGATGGGTTCTGAGCTGTCTGTGACAGAACAGGAGAGAGATCTTGGGGGGGTGGTGGACAGGTCGATGAGTGTTGACTCAATGTGCGGCGGCGGTAAAGAAGGCCAATTCTATGCTTGGGGTCATTAGAAAAGGTATTGAGAACAAAACGGCTAATATTATAATGCCATTGTACAAATTGATGGTAAGGGACATGATTGAGACATACAAAATCATGCAGGGGATGGACAGAGTGGATAGAGAGATGCTCTTTACACTCGGACATAACACCAGA
The DNA here is from genome assembly GCF_035046505.1 of Tiliqua scincoides. Lineage (NCBI taxonomy): Eukaryota > Metazoa > Chordata > Lepidosauria > Squamata > Scincidae > Tiliqua > Tiliqua scincoides. The sequence continues at coordinate 304,197,894 of NC_089821.1, forward strand.
ACCAGGGGACAACCACTAAAATTGAGTGTTGGGAGAGTTAGAACAGACAAAAGAAAATATTTCTTTACTCAGCGTGTGGTCGGTCTGTGGAACTCCTTGCCACAGGATGTGGTGACGGCATCTGGCCTGGATGCCTTTAAAAGGGGATTGGACAAGTTTCTGGAGGAAAAATCCATTATGGGGTACAAGCCATGATGTGTATGCGCAACTTCCTGATTTTAGAAATGGGTTACGTCAGAATGCCAGATGCAAGGGAGGGCACCAGGATGAGGTCTCTTGTTATCTGGTGTGCTCCCTGGGGCATTTGGTGGGCCGCTGTGAGATACAGGAAGCTGGACTAGATGGGCCTATGGCCTGATCCAGTGGGGCTGTTCTTATGTTCTTATGTACCAAAGGACTGGTGTGATATCTGAGAGCCCAATCCTGTGCTTGTCAGCACGGCTCCATGCCGCCGAGCACTGTTGCAAACGTGCCATAAGGCACGTTTGTGAGCCTCATCGCCGGGCTCCCACCCATGCTAGTCCAGCACCAGCTGGTGCTGCGCTACTGCGGGGCAGTCGCCCAGCTTCCACAGCTCGGCGGTCTCCCCAGACCGCGGAGCCGTGGCACATTAGGCAGGGACAGGGGCGGGGAGGAGGCGTTCTGGGGAGGCCGGCGGGGGACGGAGGGAGGAGGCGTGCCAGGGGGGCGGGCTGGAGGTGTGCCAGAGAAGGGGGGTAGGTGGGTCTGTGGAGCTCTGCTCCGCAGGATCCAAGGCACTCGTGTAGGGCTCTGTGCCCTACACGAGTGCCTTTACCTTTACCATTTCAGGGCTGCTTACCTTACCTGGGAGAAGGGGACAAAAGTCCCCTTCTCCCGAGGCACCTCCTGCGGTAGCCCAGGAGCTACAGGATCCGGCAGCAGCCCTTCTCGGTGCCACCCAGCCTGGGTGCTCAGGCAGCTCAGGATTGGGCTGTGAATTGGCAAAGAGGGCTGCTGCACCATTAAGGCCAGTTCACAGAGTGAACTAAGAAGCTGAGAGGATGGAAGAGGAAAGCAAACTCCTACAAAACATCATTTACATGATTATTTGCAAACTCCACCCATGGTTTGCATTCTCCATCAATGTGGTCAGGGCAATGAGCAGTTTGTGTGATTCTAAACTGAATGTAAGTGAATATAATGGAGGAAATGATGTAAACTGTGTAGATACTGGCTGCTTGCATATGAAATAGATACACTGATCAAATTTTAAAGCATAGTTTTCCTTCTGTGATCTCTTAGTTTCAGAATACACATCTGCTTGGACTGATCCACTTTGGTGTTTTAATTCCAAAGTTTGTTCTGCTTTCTGCGTGGTTAAGGACTGTACCACCTCCTGTATTTTATCTATGTCAGCGTTTCATCAGTGCTCAACAGTGGCAGCAGTCATTCACTTCAATTACTCTGACACCACATTGACTGTCTCCACGGCTGTGGGTTGCATGACACATAGAGCTAAAAATGTACAGCTGAAACAAACAAGTTGCGTCGGATGTATAATAGCCAACTGCACAACTAGAATAGCTGAATTTGAATTTGCAAGCATGTGGCTGCTGCTTCATGATGAATCTGCAAACACTAGATCTGGATTGCAAATTCACCGAAGTGGCAAGGCAGCAAATTTTATCATGAACATTGGATGCAAAAATCAAAAACTTTTTTTTTTTTAATTGGATCTATGCAACATATCTGTTCTTGGGCTATACCACTTCACAGTTCAGGGTGGGGGGACTGCAGGCTTGAATGCTCCCCATATTTTGAAAAACAGAATGTACATATAGTAAACTAGTGTGCTCAGGAGAAGGTTAACCTAGTACCCTTCTCCTTAATAAACTCATGTTGTTTGCAGTGTTTCTCAAACTATGGGTCGGGGCCCCCAAGGTGGGTAGCGAGCCAATTTCAGGTGGGTTCCCATTCATTTCAGTATTTTATTTTTAAAATGTTAGATTTGATGCTGCTATGGTATGTGACTGCATTTGGGGAAATGCTACACATCTGTACTTTTAACAGGCTACTATATATATGCCTTTAACAATGATAGTAAATGGGACTTACTCCTGGGTAAGGGCCCAATCCTATACAACTTTCCAGCACCGGTGCAACTGCAATGCGGCTTCGAGGAAAGGGAACAAATGTTCCCATACCTTGACGAGGTCTCTGTGACTGCTTCCCCACCACAGGATACAGTGCACGCCCCATTGGCACAGCTGCACCAGCCCTGGAAAATTGGATAGGATTGGGCCCCAAGTGTGAGTAGGATTGCAGCCTAGGATTGTCAAAAACGGTTCCGCTTGATGATGTTACTTCCGGTCATGACATCACTTCTGGTGGGTCCTGACAGATTCTCATTCTAAAAAGTGGGTCCTGGTGCTACAAGTTTGAGAACCACTGTAATGTATAGAAAGTGGTATAGTCAACTTTTAAAGATCAAATGTACCAGGATGTTTTAAGGAACACCTTCTCTCACATGAACCTCTTCAGTTTCAGAGACTCTGTTTGGTACCCTGTTCCAGCAGGTGGACACAAGAGACAGGGCCTTTTCTGCAGTGACTCCTAATTGTGGAATGCCCTGCCTATGGGAATCCATCAAGTTCCTTTGTTTGGATGTTTAGATGGGCTTTTTAGACCCAGGAAATCTTTGAGCTTTGGTGACTGCTGCATTCGGTATTTTAATTGACTAATTTTTTTTCTTTCAACCAGGTTTCAACTCTAAGATTTTATTAGTGATCAGCAATGAAAAGGGATAGAGCTCCATGGGCAGCTCACCGTTTGTCACCCCAGGTAGTGAAACAGCCTTGAGAACCAACATTTGACTAAAGGCTGAGCTTTTCACAGAAACTGCCCAAACCTGATTTCCCTTAGTGTCTGGCACTCCTGTCAATAGCGAGGTGCATCACACATCACACAGATTATACTGTGTGTGGGGGGGGGGGGGGAGTTACTTTCCACAGTGATTCTGTCTGCCTGTCTCACAGACCTGCAGACCTGGTCTGTGAGATCAAGGTGAACATTGTTTACCGTAGCCACCAAACAAGGTTATATCCTGGTGTCGTTGGAGTGCTGTGCTAAAGAACAATGTCAGAGACAGATTCCTCAAGCAGAATGGTCATGTAACCCTGGCCCCTTCAGATCAGTGATGACCAATTTCATATTCTCAGGGGCCAGCCTGTTTTTCAGATGGGAGGCCTGGAGGCAGAAGTGTATTTTTCCATGCAAGTCATCCCTCTTATGTCTGCTCATAGCCCAAAGCCAGCACACAGCAATATCAGAAAGCTGCTGTGTTCCAGAAACCTCAACAGTGTCCACTGCTGATATATAGCCCACAGAGCATCTTTTCCCACAATGTCCTTCTAGGCTAGAGGTTCCCAAAGTGTGCGTCAAAATGCCTTAGGGCAGTGCTTCTCAAACTGTGAGTCGGGACCCCCCAGGTGGGTCATGAGCCAATTTCAGGTGGGTCCCCATTCATTTCGGTATTTTATTTTTAATATGTTAGACTTGATGCTACCATGCTTTGTGACTGCATTTGGGGAAATGTTACAGACCTGTACTTTTAACAAGCTACTATGTATATTCTTTTGACAGTGATAAGTAAATGGAACTTGATCCTGGGTACGTGTGGGTAGGATTGTTAAAAAATTTTCCTACTTGATGAAGTCACTTCCGGTCATGACATCACTTCCAGTGGGTCCTGACAGATTCTCATTCTAAAAGGTGGGTCCCGTGCTGAATGTGTGAGAATCACTGCCTTAGGGTGTTACGGCACACTCACAAGGGTGCTGTGGGATTTCGCTTACCTGTTCCCCTGGACGCCACCGTCCTGGATCTTACAAAATTTTGCAAGATTTGAGTGCCACCATCTTGGACATTGTGAGATTTCATGAGATTCAAGATGGTAGCACCCAAATGAGCCAGGAAGAAGAGGCTGTGGGGGGCATCATGACTATTCTAGGAAAGAATGTCATGGAACAAAAGTTATGCCATGGGCATCGTGATACAAATTGGCAACCACGAAGAGGAGTGAAAAAGACCCCCTGCCACCACTGCTGCTCAGGTATGCTCCCATAAGTCTAGTGACAGCTACCCATGGGGGAGGCCCAGCAGGGGGTTCATTACTGAGGGCCTTGACTGGCAGTGCTTATGCCAGGTTGCTGGGGGTGCTGACGCAAAGCCCCCCCCCCCGGCCCTCTCCCATGGCATCCTCTGCCTATGCAATGATAGTGCATTGGGCAATACCACTGACACAGAGGGCTCAGGAGGTTGGTTTGGCCAGGTGGGACCTCTGGTGGCTTCGGCCCTTGGCCAGTGGTCAACAGCCAACTTCTGATGCCACTCCTGCTACCTGGTCAAGAGATCTACTAAAGTCAGCAGTTGGAAGTAAGTAAGTGCACTATGGAGCTCATGTGCTAGTGCCAATCTCATGCATCATGTGCCAATCTCCAGCAACTCTAGTTAAAAAGGGATCACAGCAGGACTGGGAAAGGCTAAGGTGAGATAATGGAAAGATGTTGCCAGTCAGTTGAGACAGTACTGGGCTCGATGGGCCAACAGTCTGACTCAGTGCAATGCAGCTGGGTAGGCATGTAGTGCCCAGAGAGAGAGATGTATGGAACATCTTGATCATCACAGGTTTTGAAAACAAGTTTCAAAAACAAGGGAAACAACAATACACCTTTATTAATTTCTGGCAAGACTGTGAGGATTCTGCAGTCGCCCGCAAGTCGCCACAGCCCTGAGTGGGCCCAGCCTGCGTGTCGCTCTCTCAGAATTTCCATGAAGGTGCTCAGTGACGATGTCATGGCCGTCCTGCTGTCAGGGGCCGTCATGCCCCTGCCGTCCTGCTGATTGTTGGGGAGCCACTTCATCAGTCCCCAGCAGTGAAAGCTGGGAACCAGTGTCGGCTCACAAGAGGGGCTGCCAAGCCAGAGTGGGGGAGGGGGAGAGGCAAGCAGAGGAAACAGGAGAGACCGAGAGAGAGAGAGAGCAAGGACAACAGCTCAGGCTGAAGAAGGAGTCAGCATACAAGAGGGGAAAAGCCGGGGGGGGGGGAGAATGACCACAAGAGAGTCTGGGAAGGAGGGAGCCAGCCGGGGGAAGCAAAAGAGAGCAAAAAAAGTCTTGGAAAGGGTAGCAGAGTGGAAGAACCTGAAAGAGGGGGAGAGAGAGAGAGAGAGAGAGAGAGGATGCAGCCAATCAGCCTCGAAGGAAACAAAAGTGAGGTCAAGCACAATTGTCCAAAGCTCCATGCAACAGATGACCCTGGCAGAAGCATCAAGGGACCCATCTTTGCACAGCAGACACCCCGAACGGACTGCGTGGAGACCTACAGGACTAGAGTGGTTCATCTTGCTAACTGGAATTTAAGGTTCCTTCAACCCACCTCCTGAGCCTTCTGGGCCCACAGGACCTCCACTTGAAACCTCCCTCCTAGCTGCCAACCAAGATCCCACAGCTAGAAAGAAGGGGCAAGGAAAGGTGAAGCAACCTACTATTTGCCTTTGAGTTTGTCCCAGTTGGGCTATATAGAAGTTTTGCATCAAAGAAAGACTGTGCAAAGATGCTGGCTACCTCTGTCTTTGGGGGAGGCAATCGCTTGCACCCAACCGAAAGATGTAGACCTGCCTCTGTGGGATGAGGCGGTGGGCAAGGTGCACCCTGCAGATCCAAATAATGGTTCTGGGGCTTGGAGGTGGCCCTCGACCTGGGCCACCCCTTCAAGTTAGTCATCCAACACTGGAAGTGACCTGCAGTCTCTGAAGCAGCCTCAAGTGAAATTAACATGAGAAACTTTGTTTCCACATCTCCCAATCTGTAAAAGTGGTTAAGCCAAGTAATCTTCATATTGCAGTCTTTGATGATGGGCAGCCCAGTCCTATTTGGCCCTGATGATGCTGGATCTCAGTTAAATGTCACCCTGCACATGCCTGATCTTGTCTGATCTCGGAAGCTAAGCAGGGTCAGGCCTGGTTAGTACTTGGATGGGAGACCATCTGGGAATACCAGGTGCTGTAGGCTTATACCATAGTCTTTAGAGACTGAAGGTTGCCAACCAACCACAAAAGGCATGCCAAGGTCATATGCTATGGGATGACCAGTGCAAATGGCCAGAGGCCCCACACACATGCCAATGGCCCAGCCAGGCCATGCCAGACCAGATAAGGTGGCAGCAGGGGTAAGTTAGTTTGGGGGAGGATCAGAGCAAGGACTAGACCAAACGGGGCGATTTGGGGTGGGACGGGATGGATCTCAGCAGCAGCAGTGCATGCCAGGATCCTATCCCCATTTCCTAGCCCAGACCCTCCCCTGAGGCTTCTCAGACTTATGTCAGCTAAATCATAGCTAAATAGTTTGTGTGGTTCTGAGGAGACCCATTGGCAAGCAGGAGGCCTACTGAGAGGTAAGTAAAATCCATCATTGCATTCAGCACACATTCTGTTGGCACAGCTGTACTGTGTAATATGCTACATCCAAACCCTCTTCCCAGGCCTGATCTGCCTGCATGAATCAACTCAGACTAGTGCCAGCGATAGAGCTGGCATAGAGCTGAGTTGACCCATAGCAGTTGCTGGGGCTTACCCTGGGACAAGGGGACAAATGTCCTCTTATCCCAAGGAGACCTCCAGCAGCCAAAAATCCCGTGGGGTGCAGCAGAAGCCATGCCAATGCTGCTGTAGTGCTGCTGGGGGATGTAGTTAGGATTGGGCTTTAAGCTGCAAATGCAGTACTATAGATATGCCCATATATGCTGATTTGGAATTTCTAATCATTGTCATTTTTAGCACAAAACTGAAGGCCAAAAAAGTTATTTGTCATGATATTCAATGTATGTTATACAATATTCCTTTGCAGGGATGGGAACTTGAGTCAGGTGTCTCGAATCCAAGTCACGAAAATCAGTGTTTTTCACTGACTTGTGTACACTCGAGTCACACACGTGGAAGACTCGGCAAAACACTCAGGTCAAGGGCCCCTGACTCGACACTCATTCCCATGCATGCAGTTTCCAGTCTGTGTCTCTGTGTGCTTGCTTACTATTTTTGTACGTGAAAAGCCTCGTAGGACCATCATTCAGACCATTTGGGTGTGCAGCAGGGAAGTTCTATCCAGGAGGCAGGGAAGGGTTAATGTTTTGCTTTTGCATCGAGCGGAAGGGAAGCGGGCTCTCTTGGCCATCTCTGAACGAATCGATGGTCATTGGAGAAAGAATGGGCAGTCTGATTTGTTTCTTCGGATGAGGGAGGGCAGGAGGTGCCACCCAAGGGGGTTCTTGCCTTGGAATTGGCTGGAGAACCAGGGAGAGGGGAAAAGGAGCCGGGGAAGCAGGGGGAATGTTCGTAGATATCACACTTTCCAGTCACATGGCTGCTGTGAGCTCTGTTATTACTTAGGGGGAGGCAGTCCCATTGAATGACTGGATACAGTGGGACTACTTCTGAGCAGAGCTGCAAAGGATTGGGTCATCCTGGTAAGCTTTGCAACTGCTACGTGTAACCCTCCTCCCTCTTGCTGCTTCTGTCCCTGCTCTCACGCAGTCCGTTCCACCCTCTCCCACCTTGTTTATAGTTGGGATAGGGACATCAGGGGAGTATTTAAAGTGAACTCACACACAGCCCAGCAGCAGCTCTGGTTTTTTTCTGCACCTGACCTGTGTATCAAAAAGACTCATAACTCCAGATGACTCAAAAAGTGCCCCCATTAGGACTTGTTTTCGAGTCGAGTTGTGATGGGGGATACTCGTGACTCGACTTGAGTCAAGCCACGCTGGATTTACCCTTCCCTGTTCTTTTGCTGTGGTGTCTTTTGGTTTCTCACTCTGCTTTGGTAAGCCAACGAATCAGGTGAGGCTCATCTGACTCTGCATGCACCCAATTCTCATATGAGGTGGCATTTATCTGTTTCATTCTGAACTTTGGGTGGGACACAGACAAACAATTGCGGTTCTTTAGGGATGATATTTCTGAAACCGGTTTGCTCCTGGCACTCTGTCTAAGACATTAATGCCCTTTTTTCCTTCCCTTCCCTACTGCTCTTCCTCCAGAGCTGGGGAAACCACTGGAGGAGGGCCTGAAATAACTTGACCAAACAAGTTTCTGCCAATGCGAAGCAAGCTTTTTCATTTATTAGTGATTTGGGATGCAGTGCCCACGCTCCCTGACCTGAAGTCGCAATAATAGTCAAAGTGAATGCCCAAGACAGACTCCTGGTTCCCAGCCTTAACTGATCATGAATATTCTAAAATAACACATTTCAGAACTAAAAACTCTTATCAAGACCTTAAACTATTGTAATAAGTTTAGAACTTCCTTCCTGTTGATACTACTTCCACAATAAAGATAGAAAAGATAGTCAACTGACATATATAAGTAAAATATATATTGTATAGAAATTAAAAATTAACAATGGTTGCTTAATCCTGGCTATTGAATGCCTGCCAGGAAATAGTACTGTCTGGGTTGTGTGTATAAAAGTGTGCATATTAGTATTATTTTTATATGTGCATTAATAATGATTACAAAAATAAATTCTAAGAACATAAGAAGAGTCCTGCTGGATCAGGACAAGGCCCATCTAGTCCAGCTTCCTGCGTCCCACAGTGACGCACCAGATGTGTCAGGGAGCACACAAGACACTTCCTTGCACCAGGTATTCAGAGTTAGACTACCTCTAAAATTCAGAGTTTGCATATAGTCATCATGGCTTGTAACCTACGATGGACTTTTCCTCCAGAAATCTGTCCAATCCCCTTTTAAAGACATCTAGGCCATGTGCTTTCACCACATCCTGTGGCAAGGAGTTCCACAGATGGATTATGCACTGGGTAAAGAAGTATTTCCTTTTGTCTGTTCTAATTGTCCCGCCAGAATATTGTAGTGCAGTGGTTCTCACCCTTTTCAGCCCCGGGGCCCACTTCTGAGAATGACAATCTGTCTGGGACCCACCGGAAGCGATGTCATCAACCTGGAAGTGATGTCATAGCCGGAAGTAACATCTTCAAACAGGAAGTGACATCACTGTGATACCAGAACCAGAAGTGATGTCATCAAGCAGGAAGTGACATCACTGTTCTTACCTAGGATCTCAAACTGTAAATGACAAGAGAAAATATTCCAGCTCAGAAGCTTCTTACAATTCTCCTCCCCTGCTACCATAGCTATCAAGCAAAAAGAATAAAAAAAACATCTGGAACAAAATATTTGTGACATATGCTCAGTACTTACTTTCAGTGTGGATGGGACTGGGAAGTGTACTGGGGGAAGGGCGGACGCTGCTGTCGCCGCCGCAGGTGCGCTCTCCTAGGAATGGGGCCGGGTAGCAGTGCTCTCGCACAGGAAAAGCTGCACCCTGCGCCTGGCGAAAGCCTAAAATGGCGGCACCCAGGCTTTGCCCTCTTTCAAAATGGCGCCGCCCGGGTCTTTTGCCCTTTTCCAAGATGGCAGCTGCCAGCTTCTGGGGACCCACCTGAAATCCTTTTGCGACCCACTTGGTGGGTCGCGACCCACAGTTTGAGAATCTTTGTTGTAGTGGATGACCTCTAGTTCTGGTGTTGTGTGAAATGGAAAAGAGCTCCCCTCTCGCCACAATATCCGTGTAACAGAAGAGTTAACAAGCTGCAGCACCCTTAGGGTCCTAAAAACAAACAGTTTTGCTATTTGCAAACTTTTTGTCGTATTAGCCTTGGGAGAAAAACGTGAAAAAGTGGTAGGTGGGTCAGAATCTGACTGTTCTTTTCTCAGTATGTCCATTTTTACTCTGAATAACCTATTGGGGAAGCTGGCACTGCTCAGGACTGATTTCCACCATCTTATGGAATGGCAACAATTGAGACTTAAGTTAGTCACAACTAACTTGTTCCATTAGCTTCAGTGGGATGTGCAGCGCAATGATATCCAAAGTGAATCCCAACGATTTCAATGGGCCGTGCTCCTGCATAAGTCTCCATCGGACTGCAGCCCTTGTTCCTAACTTGAGCTGGATCAGAGCCAGAATGTTTTTGGCACTGTTCCTGGCATGACCACGTGACGGCAAGAATTGTATGAAACTTACCAACTACAAATCCATATGTATGCCCCAGTCCCGCCCCACCCATTTGGGAATCCCACCACAGTGTCCCATTGTTGCCAAGCCCACACGTGTGTGTGATCCTAGTTATGCGCTCAGGCAATGTGATAATGACTCACTCACACCCCCTCAAGCACATGTGGCTGCCACAGGGACAGCCTGGTATGCAATCTTGGCAAGATAATGTATGGCAAAATCCAAGGAGGCAGGAAGCTTGAATTCCAGACAATTCACACTAAAATCCAAAGGGGGAGAGAAGTGTGGAGGCACTGACTCCAACCGGGAAAGGGTATCCGAAGTGTGTAACTGTGGCAAGATCTGGTATAGGACCCTGCATATATGTTCTGCTGTGTGTATATGTGCAATGCATGTGAGTTAATGACTCACTGCCCTAAGGCCAGATTGGAAATGAATCTCAGGAAGAGAGAGAGGTTTGTTTTGTTTTGTACTTTCTCTGGTTTCCAATGTGTTTGCAGCCACAGGGAAACTTCTGCTGTATCTCCACCCCTGTACTCACATTGGTGCTTGCCTCTGTAGGCTTAAAGACAAGTCCGTATTGAAATCCACCCGCTCCAGTCTTCTTCCTCTATGGCTAGAAGTGAGTCAGACTCTGCAAAGGACATGTAGTTTCTCCAGCCCTGAATGAGGCAGTCCAGCTGTTGCTTTCCTGCAGAGCGGATTGGATTTCAAGGGCTCCACAAGCTTGGAGTGTGTCAGGGCTCCTGGCAAGCAGGACGTACTTCTCTTTTTCACTGGATGAGAGGAACTTCTCACACGCTCACTCAGCCTGACTTGGAGGCAGAAAAAATTGTTATGGTGAGTCTCAGCATCGCAATTTGCAAACGGCAGCAGAGAGAAAAGAAGGGGGCTGGTTTTGGGCTGATGTACTTGATCTAGCGTAACTTCAGAACAACTTTTGAAAACTTTTTGGGGGTCTCATTTAATGCCTTTTGACTGCGTCAGGGTGCGGTTTGCAGAAAACTACAGACGGACGTGGGGTTTAACAAGAAGTAAGCATAGAAATTGTAACTGTGTATGTGATGCACAGTGCTGTAAATATTGCCTGTCAAAGTGTGCTAACGATATCTGTTTGATGTGATAAGTGAAATATACACAAGAATCTATTGCTCGTCCCCACCCACCTTTTATTTCTGCTGAGTTGGAGAGACACACCCAAACAGAACACAAGGTGGCATGGGATTCTTCAGTAGCTTAGAGTGAGGCTCATTGTGATCAAGAATCACACAAGAATGGACACTCCAGAGGTGAACATGTCTGTTTTGTGGGCTCTGGAATAAGGGACCACCTTGAAAAGTTAATGAGGTCTACACATCAGGAAGATTTCTGTCCTGATCTTGGAATTCAGAACCTGCAGTCTCAGCCTATGCGTGCTTATCCAGAAGTACGTACCGCCGAATTAAATGGAACTTTCTCCCAGGTGAGTGTCATAGGATTGCAGCCATAGGAAGTTAATTTTGCACGCTGGTAAGAAAATGTTGTTGTGTTGTTGTTTTTTTCTGGCTAGTTGCAGAAGTGTAGGAATGAGGAGTGTGCTCTGTTTCAAGAAGTCCCTGGTTCAAATCTCACCACAGCCAAGAAATTTACTATGTGGTTCTAGAAGCCAGTTGTCAGCATTCCATCACTGTAGAATGGCCCAGAAACAGTGTGTCTCTATGCACAGTGCACATAGGTGCACATACCTGCCATGGGTCCTTGCAAATGAAAGGCTTGTCTCAAAGGGGGGGGGGGGCTTGAGGGAACTACAAGGTGCATGTTGCAGATTAAGCACTAATCCTAGTGGTGCCCACGAGTTGCACCTCTTTTCCAATACAAGCATTTTCCAATCAGTCTTAGAATTGACAGTGTACGTGGGGGTTAGTGTATAAGGGACAAAACCCTGCACTCCACTTCTGGGTGGGTGGCCTATGGAAGGGGTGGTGGCTGTGACATGGCTGCGTAAATGAAATGCATAGAGATACATTGCACACATGAACGCTCCCAGAGGGTCTTTGCAATGTAAAGCTAAAAGTATGCAGCAGTAAAATAGATCATTTGTGCATTGTAAACATTTAGCAGAGTGAAATCAGCTAAGTGGGTGTGGCTGCCATCCAGCCAAAGTGAGACATTTGTACAGTCTGATGCTATAGAAGGAAATCCCATTCAGTTAAATGGGACTTATGCCCTAGTTAATGCTTCAAATTGGAGCCTTATAGATCTTTGAAGGCAGTCGCACTGTCTCTAATAGAGCTTGCTGTTTTGTAAGTATGTTTAGAATTGCATTCATAATGTCCCATTATTTGCAATGGGAGTCCCTCCTGTTTTCAGACTTACAGTCTGACCTAATTAGATCACTAGTTGGCAAGTCATTTTTAATGGAGGCTACATTTTGAATGTGGAGAAGCCAGCTGTGCCCACAGATCTCTTCCAAAGGCAAAGGGCTTTTTCATGCATGCCATATTTCCCAGGTGAAGAGCACTTGTGCAGAGTTCTTTATTTAGGCACCTTTGCTGTCTTCTCCGATGTGACTGTGCATTTGATCTTGCAGACATGTCAGAGAGCATATAAAGTGCAGGGGGAAGGCTCACACTGGGGGAGAAGGGGTTAAATAGTCCTTTGGTTTTCTCTCAACTTGGGGAAAAGTGACTGGGGTTACATTACCTCCTACATCACACCAAGTGAAAATGGGAAAATGGCTTGTAGCCCCTCTATTCTTAAACATATTGCACATTGTGTCCATGTGCAAGGTGCACCCTATTGTTGCAGCTTGTACTCTGCCAGTGAATATTTTACAGGGTGACCACAAAATTCCCACCTAGGCTTAAATGGCTTCAAACCCAAATCCACGGGCAGCCCAATCCTATCCTGCGCGGGAACAGGCAGATAACCAGGTGTAGGGGATTTAATTAGGTTGCCCAGACTGGTCCTACCCACCCCGTGGGCCCAGTCTGCCCACCAGTCTGCCTTCCTCTGTCCTCCCACCACCCCAAAATGCCCCCGTTCCATCCTCCCACTACCCTCCCCAACTCCCCCCCACCGGCCTCTCTCTGCCGGCGTGAACTCACTGGGGATGGATCTGGCACCAGGAGACTGGTGTACATCCTTGCACCTCTGCAGCTCACAAGTCATCACGTTTGTGACATTCCTGGATCAGCGCCAGCCCGTCTGCATGTTTGGATTGTGTCCACAGTCTCATGCATAGAGACTCTGTGGCCAAACTAGCCCTTATTGAAATGCTGTACTAGTCCTCTATTTATTTAAACACCGAGGAATGGTTGTTCTTTTGGCTAAAGCTATACTAGAACAACACAGTTATCCTACAGTAATCCTAATGCATAGGCATATAAACGCATGTGCACAAACTCTAAAGTCCAACATCACATGCAGGCTGCATCACTGGAAGGTTTTCGTTCTTCTAGAGCAGGGGTGTCCAAAGTTTTTGGCAGGAGGGCCACATCATCTCTCTGACACTGTGTTGGGCGCCAGGAAAAAAAAGAATTAATTTACATTTAAAATTTGAATAAATTTACATGAATGAATATATTAAAGATGAACTTATATGAATGAATGAAGGTCTTGCAATAGATCAAGGCCTATAAAAGGCCTTGCACAAAGCAAGGCTGGCCTTTCCTTCACTGCCACTGCTGCATCACAGATGTAAAACAGCAAGCAGTGGAGGGAGCTCTCATCCCACAGCTCATGCAAAACATCAAACAGTTGCTCTCACGCTGAGAGCAGTTGCGTCCGGCCAATGTGGGCTCCAACAAATCTCCAGAGGGCCAGAGGTTCATTGGAGACTGGGGGCTCCCTGAGGGCCTCATTGAGAGGCCTCAAGGGCCACAAGTGGCCCCAGGTCCAGGGTTTGGGCACCCCTGTTCTAGAGTCACACCTTCTAGAGGAGATCACGGTGCATAAATGCTTCTCCACCAATTGGCCAGCTGCTGAATCTTCACCCTGCAAGATTCCACTGCAGAGTCTTCCACCAGCTGACAGGCCCTAAGCTCTACTACCTACCTTCCTCCCTTTCTCAGTGCTGCCAGGTCCCTCCCCCTTGGAACCTCCCCAGCTGACTAGGCAGCTCCCAGGCAGCCATGTGAACTATCTGAGCAGGATGCTGCTGGTAGAATGTCTGAATCGTCTAGGCACCTGGCCAGCAGACCACCTGATCAAGAGGAGAAAGGGAGGTAGAGCTTGCTGGTGCTCTGATCAGACCAAGTTGTGCCAGGCCAGTGGAACTCCCTTGAAAACAAGTCCATAAGGATTCAAATAAGTTTATAACCTTATTTTATTTATTTATTTATTTATTCACATTTTTATACCATCCTGCCTCCAAGGAGCTCAGGATAACTTGGCAGTTCAGGAGTCCTGAAGTCAAAAACTTCTCCACGCGAGCCTCCTAGGCAAAAGTGCTCTTCTAAATGAGGGCAGCTTCTGTTAGGAGGTGGGATCACTCTGTCTCTAGTTTGCGGGGGTTTTAAAATTGTTATTAAAATAATGTGTTTTTAAATTTTTTATTTTTATAAATAATTTGTACCAAAAGCCTGTGCAAAAGTCCAATAAAAAGGAAATATATATATATTTTAAAAAAAAATCAGATAACGCTTGTGATAAATTTAGAAAATAATGAATATTGCTCAAAAATTCGTCTGCATATGGGCCAAGCAACATGTGACGTTAAATGCATAACTGGCCCTGAAATGTTGTAATTTTTCTTGGTAAACAGGATCAGCCCCCCCCCCCAATCTGGAGCGGGTAGGAGGCTGTAACCCTTCCCCCTGCCATGGCTGTTCTCTATCAGGTCCACATCTGGAAAGAGAGTTAAATTCTCCCTTCCCTCCTGCCACACTGTGGTCCCCATCCATGGAGGCCCTGATCCAGCTGCTCTTTACTGTGAACATCACACCAGGGCCAGTGACTAGCAGCATAGCTAGGGGGGTAAGTTTTTCAGGGAGCCTCACTGCGGCATGCAAGCGGCCCCTCCCCTTTGGAGCCATTCTGGGTGGTGGGAGCAAAATATAATAATAATAATATACAGTATTTATATACCGCCTTTCTTGGTCTTTATTCAAGACTTTATTCAAGGCGGTTTACATAGGCAGGCTTATTAAATCCACGCAGGGATTTTTACAAATTGAAAGAAGGTTCTCTCTTTCAAGAACCACCACATTCGAGCTGTTACACTCCGATCTGGTTTAACATTCTGGCCTCCGTCCTCCCACGCTCCGAGCAGATGGAACAGCTCAGCTGCAGCTTGTCAGCTGCTTCAAGGTCGCACGGTGCCGGTGGCCTTGAACTGGCGACCTTGTGGATGTTAATCTTCAGGCAAATGAAGGCTCTACCCTCTAGACCAGACCTCCTGCCCGGAGGAGGCAGGCAGGAGGCATTTGCTTCCATTTTGCTCCCCCTGCCCGGAACCGTTCCAAAGGGGGAGGGGCCACTTGCATGCCACGGTGAGGTTCCCTGCAAAACTTAGTGCTTTGCACCCCTCTAGCTATGCCACTGCCAGTGACTCATCCCAGTGTAGTTTTTAGCACCCATCCTGTACTCATGTTACATTACACAATTAAGCCAGGCGCAGTGATCTTGACAGACAGGTGGCGCCTTATGAATACGCTCAAGGATCACAGATGTCATCTACTTTACTGGTTTCCTGATAAGCTGTTCATTTGACCACAAGCAATATATCCTACCTTAACTTCCTTATTAACCATTTGTGATCAGTCGGATTTTCTGAAGCTCCCAGTGTCTGGCAAATAGCAGCCATGAAATAACAAAGGAGTTTCAGACTGCATCATATCGATGAATGGGAATAAGGAGAGCTTTCTGTTTCCTGCAATCTTGCTTGGCATGTAGAGGATGCAAGGTTCCGCCCCTGGCATCTTCCGGTTGTAATGATCTCAGGGAGCTTGATTTCTAGTAAACTGCTGTGGGAGTCCGGCAAGCTCTAC
Source organism: Tiliqua scincoides (assembly GCF_035046505.1). Taxonomy (NCBI): domain Eukaryota; kingdom Metazoa; phylum Chordata; class Lepidosauria; order Squamata; family Scincidae; genus Tiliqua; species Tiliqua scincoides. The sequence continues at coordinate 304,213,916 of NC_089821.1, forward strand.
TCTGAGGTTCTCATTGAATTGTGAGACCATTTGTGTCTGGTAGCTGATAGAAAGTATGCCAGCTTTCGTCGACATGTCTGTTTCTTGGTCCAGCCTTTTCATAAAGTAAACTATCTCATTGTTTGGGGAGGCTTATATAAATCTCTATAGGTGCAAATGTGTTCAAGATGACCTCAGTCGCTTCTTAAAAGCCATTCACAAGACAGCCACATTCCAGTCAATAGTATATCAATTTTTCATAAGCAGCATGTCAAGGATTTGCAGCCTGGGAGGAGTGTCCCCAAAATTTCTCTTTTGCATATTCTTCTGGACTCTGGAGTCTATTTTAAATTATAGTATTAATCATCTTTCTAAGTCAACTTTTATTGCCAGCAACAAGGTCAGCGTGCCTTTATAACTTCATAGCCAGGCTTGGTGTTAATCACCACAATGAAATCCAGCATTCGATGTATGATATCCTGAAATTTATTAAGGGCCTGATCCTATCCAACTTTCCACCACTGATATAGCTGTGCCAACAGGATGTGCACTGCCTCCTCCAATGTGTGTGTGGGGGGGGGGGGGCAATCACAGAGGCCTCTTCAAGAAAACATTTGTTCTCTTACCTTGGAGCTGCACTGCAGCTGCATCAGTGCTGGAAAGTTGGCTAGGATTGGGCCCTAAGACTCCTGATCAGGGTTTGGAGTTAGGGCAAGCCCCTATGATTTGTGATTCAACAAGCTGCAGGCAGACCGGGTAGCCCTGAATTGTAGGCTTTTAATTCCTTGACAAGTACCCTGTCAGCTGCTTATGGCTTGATGGGAGCTCCTGACAGCTTTCTCTTTATCAAAACGAAATTGGTGCCATGTAGCCTTGCAGGATTGCCTGGAGTCTTGAAGGTTTTAACAAAGTCTTTGTGGTTTAATAACATTATGTCATGTTGTGGGGGGGAGGATGTCCAGGAAATAGCTCCTATTAGAGTTGGCAACCCTAGAGTTAACCCTTTGCTCTTATATGTCAATTCCCCAACTTTTAATTCCCTCCCAAAGCAGTTACTAGCTGCAAAGGGGAAAATTTATTGCCAATTTTTGTGCCCATAAGATTTCCCCTCTGCACTTTAGAGGCAATTTGGATCAGCATTGGACCCCCTGCATCAGCCCCCCTAAGCTGCTTTAGGGGGGGAAAAAGATGTTGGAAATCCCAATCATGGAATCGCCACTTCACGTCTAGTTTGGCCCTGATAGGGATACACTTCCTAGAAGGGATCCTGTGAACCAGATCTACCTATGACTGGCAGGGGAAAGGGATGAACAGCAGTGAGAGATAGACACTAGAACAATGTCGCAGTCCACCCACTGCTAAAACCAACTGCTAGACAAGGTGAAACTTAAGGCTTATCCAGCAAGGCAGCTTGATCATACCAAGTTCAGTGCCATTATTTGAAACTATAAAACATCTTGCCTCTTCATACTCCCGTCTTACTCAGAAAGGATTGCACATGAGGGATGCTGTATAAAGTGAATGGGTTTAACATGTCTTTAGGTTTAGGTCTAGGCAGTGGCATTAGTAGGGTTTGCATCACCTGGTGTGGGAAGCCAGCAGGTCTCCTCCCATGCAGAGGGTGGGGCAATGCCCTTAGCGGTGGGCGTGGTGATGCACCATTGCCCCACCCCACTGGTTGTTTTTTTTTTGCTATAACTTTTGATAGAATAGGGATATTTCAACACAGTTTGTTTCATTGCATTCTGCATGAAAATATGCATTGATTGATATATAACATGATGGTATTATTCAAAAGGATCAAGAATTTTGGCCAGCAGTGGTGTCTTCCCCCCCCATACCAGCCTGCACTCCCCTAGCGACGCCACTGGGTCTAAGGACAGGAGAAGGAGCCCCATTCTAAACATTTGGTAAGAATTTTCCCTGATTTGTTGTCATTTCCTCTAAAATGCAAAATGAACAGAGGAAAAGATTGCAGAATTTCCTGATCTGTAAACAAACATAAAACATTAGGGGGCGGGAGGATGTTAAGAGGCAAGAGATTAAAACACAACTTCTCTTTTCTTCCGGGCAAATATTAACTCTGCTCTGTTCGGTTGAATGGACGCACTCTCCGCACCATTTAACTTGAGTGGCGTTTGGTAATGCTGTTATTGTTATCATGAAGCACTGAGACAATGAGAGTAACTCCGACATCCGTGTGACTTTTTAAAAGGCCTGCTTGGGTTGGATTCAGTCAATCAAGCAAGCCGCACCTGTACAGACTCCAAACCACGTGGCCACTCCAGCCACTCACAAACATCCTGCTCAGCATTTTGCACATGCTGCTATTGCTTTAAGTCAAACCATTGGTTCATCCAACCCCGATATCTCTGCTCTGCTTGGCAGTAGCTCTTGTGCATCCCAGATGGTGATTCCCAGCTCTGCTACCTGCGATCCCATTAGCTGGAAGAGATGCTAGTGACAGGATCTGGGCTCTTCTGCATGCAAAGCAGCTATTCTCCTGCTGATCGAAGGCCACTTCTTCTCTCCTGTGTATGTGCGGCTGTATCAGTTTCACTATGTCATTACAAAGCGTAAGCAATGCTTTTTTGGAAGTGCAAGGGGGACAAGCTGCATAAGGAACCCAGTTCAGTCCCTGATATCTTCAGTTGGTAGGAATCATGGAGGTATTTTATTCTAAGGGCAGATTCGCCCTATCGGACAGCTGTCGTGCAAGTGCCTTGGGTTCATGGGGAGCTGCCACTGAGCTCTTGCCTAGGGAGCCCTTGCCTGGAGTCATTGGTCCTATGTTCCTGTAGCATACATATTACAGTTGTGCGCCACTTAACAACGGGGATCGGGACCGCAATTCCCGTCGTCAAGCAGTGCTTGACGCAATCTAGACCCTCCGCAGGGAAGGGGATGCTACGCTTCCCTCTGGAGGTTCGCATGAGCCTCCCAGAGGCAGCACACATCCAAGCACTGCCTCCACAAGGCTCATACTGAGGGAAATTGCATCCCTCCTGCGACTTCCAGTTTCATGGAGGAAACCAGTACGCATGAAAGACACAATTTCCCTCAGTCTGAGCCTAGTAGAGGCAGCGCTTGGACACGTGCTGCCTCCTAAAAGAAAATGTTCACTGTCTGCGCTTCTTCTCTGGCCATTATAATTATTCAGTTCATGTCATGACTGTTACTGAAAGTAATTTTGTCATGGGGGGGTGTGCCAAGAATTTATGGGCCCCGGGTGCCAAATGACCTTGTTATGCTGCTGACTCAGTATCAAGCAGCTACGTCGCTGCTGTTGTAGCTTGGAAAGGGCTGCTACAGTGATACAACTCATGGCAGCGGTGCAAACAGCTCCACCTCCACATGAGCACCTTCACATGAACACTCTGTGTTGCCACGTGCAACTGTAGTTCTAGACCAGGGGTGTCCAAAGTTTTTGGCAGGAGGGCCACATCATCTCTCTGACACTGTGTCAGGGGCCAGGGAAAAAAAGAATTAATTTAAATTTAAAATTTGAATAAATTTACATAAGTTTACATAAATATATTAAAGATGAACTTATATGAATGCATGAAGGTCTTGCAATAGCTCAAGGCCTATAAAAGGCCTTGCACAAAGCAAGGCTGGCCTTTCCTTTGCTGCCACTACTGCATCACAGATGTGAAACAGCAAGCAGTGGAGGAAGCCCTCATCCCACAGCTCACACAAGAGGTCAAACAGTCACCCTTATGCAGACAGCAGTTGCATAGGGCCAGTGCAGGCTTCAACAAATCTCCTGAGGGCCAGAGGCTCATTGGAGACTTGGGGCTCCCTGAGGGCCGCATTGAGAGGCCTCAAGGGCTGCATGTGGCCCCAGGGCCGGGGTTTGGGCACCCCTGTTCTAGACACTTATGTGGGACAGCTGACTAGCACAAGGCATCCCTCTGGCAATTCCTTTTCAGATTGCCAGATCCGAAATTCTAGATCATTGAACTTAGATGGAGGCCGTGGCACTTGGCTGTTCATTTAAATGAAATTTCCACCACACGTACAAGTTTTATCAGGGAGCGCTGGGATATGGAAATCCATCACAGGACTTCAAAAGAGCTCCACTTTCTATGTAAGAGCCAATATTTCCTGTTTCTAGCAGCCATGCATTTCCTGTTTCTAATATCAGCCAAAGGCAGAAGGCCATCCAAAGATACACAAATAAGCCGCCTGTGTGTTTGTGCAGAAACTTTGAACGAAGGACAAACTTAGAATGTGCGGCCTTCCCTGTAAACCAGGAAATAGGTGGTCTGTTTATTGTTCTATTGGAACTGTTTCCATTAATCTAGAAGGGCTAATTTCAGCCAAACAGGACGAAGGAGGTGAATAAAGCCTGGGGTTGTGGAGGCAAATGGCAAAATGTTATACTTACTTAAAAGCAAGCAAATATGTCAAAATTGTGCAAGCACAACGGATTAAAAGAGACAGCATCCATGTTGCATTTGCCAGGTGTCTTTTTCTCTCTTGTGAGGCTTATATTCACTTTTTTGTGTGTGTGATTGACATGCTTTCTGCAGCATCTTCATGCTGTTTTATTTGGCGCACAGAAGATTAAACAGCTGAAGCCTTTCCTAGCATTAAGGTGGGAAAGTACACTTGTGTGATTTCTGTTTGTGCTGTTTGAAGCACAGGCCTAGTAAGTAAAAAAAAATGGCACATCAGAAACTAACTGAACATCAGTGGCGTCGCTAGGGAGGTGCAGGGGGGTACAGGCCGCACTGGGTGACATGCATGGCGGATGGTTGTGACACCACTACTGGCCAAATGTTTTTTGTATTTTTGAATAATACCATCATGTATTTCAATTGATGTGCAATTTCATGCAGAATGCAATGAAACAAACTGCATTGAAATATCTCCATTCTACCAAATGCTATAGCCAAAAGACCAATGGGGCAGGGCAATGATACATCACCAGGTGCACCACCTGGGGCATTGCCCCACCCACTGCATGGGAGGAAGTTCGTCATAGGGGTTACATGCTGGCCTCCCGCACTGGGTAATGCAAAGCCATTGTTTGTGCAAACATCCAGGTGCAAAAGAGAGCGACTAAGATGATTACGGGGCTGGGGCACCTTCCTTATGAGGAAAGGCTACGGCGTTTGGGCCTCTTCAGCCTAGAAAAGAGACGCTTGAGGGGGGACATGATTGAGACATACAAAATTATGCAGGGGATGGACAGAGTGGATAGGGAGATGCTCTTTACACTCTCACATAATACCAGAACCAGGGGACATCCACTAAAATTGAGTGTTGGGCGGGTTAGGACAGACAAAAGAAAATATTTCTTTACTCAGCGTGTGGTCGGTCTGTGGAACTCCTTGCCACAGGATGTGGTGCTAGCGTCTAGCCTAGACGCCTTTAAGTGTCAGTGCTGAGCAAATGGGGAAGAAACAGTGAAGGTGACGGGATGGGACTGGGGTTTTTGGTCTGTGGAACTCCTTGCAGCAGGATGTGGTGACAGCATCTGGCCTGGATGCCTTTAAAAGGGGATTGGACAAGTTTCTGGAGGAAAAATCCATTACGGGTTACAAGCCATGATGTCTATGCGCAACCTCCTGATTTTAGAAATGGGCTATGTCAGAATGCCAATGCAAGGGAGGGCACCAGGATGAGGTCTCTTGTTATCTGGTGTGCTCCCTGGGGCATTTGGTGGGCCGCTGTGAGATACAGGAAGCTGAACTAGATGGGCCTATGGCCTGATCCAGTGGGGCTGTTCTTATGTTCTTATGTTCTTAACCCTAGTGATGCCGCTGCTGAACACAGACCATTGCACTTCTGGTGACAACACATGCAAAATTCTGTGGACAGTTGTTGTGGTTAACAGTACTTATATACCACTTTTTAACCAAAATGTTACAGGCTGTTGATCAATCACATATAAAGCTCACATGGCTTTCCATCCTTGATTCCATTTTACTGATTTAAGCAGCAGATTAGTAGAAAGAATTACACATAGAATAGTAGAATTACACATCGATTAGTAGACTGTTTGAATCCAATTTTGACTGTTCCTTTTACACGAATAGTCCTTCTGCCTTGACAGTAGTTAGCTTCAAATAAAAGAGCTAGAAGTTTCTGTGCAAGTGCAATGCATGTCTGTTGCAAGTATGCTACATGATGGGGAGTGTAGCCTTAGTGCTATGTAATTTAGACGCTCCTTGCTATGCATGTATCTCCTTGCTATGCATGTGGGAACAGCCCAGTCCTAACTTGGGTAAGGCGAACCTTTATGACAGTGGAACACAGTTCTGCTGTTGTAAATGGCCATCTGGCATCATGTGCCACCAGTAGCCATTTTGAGATCACCACCACAAATGGGGGTGTCAGAGGTCTGCTGCCACTGCTGGCTACCTTTGGTAGCGAAGGTAAGCCAGTGGTGGGCAGAATGGGGCAGGGAGCGGGAGGAATGGAGGAGTTTCTGAGCAGGGAGGGGCAGGCAGTAGGCAGGATGAAAGAAGGAGGAGGATCTCAGAAACATCAGTGTGCACTGGATCCCAACCCCATTCCCTGTCTCCATCTCTTTTCCTTACTCTCCTTCGACGCTTCAGCAAAATAGCTGGCACAGATCTGAGGAGACCCACTGGGGCAGCAGAGGTTTGCTTCAGGGTAAGGGAACAAAAGTTCCCTTACTTTGCGGAAACCTCCTCAACTGCCTCCACACCGCAGGTTACAGCATGCACTCCTTTGATGTAGCTTTGAGGTTCAGCAGCAATAGAGCCCAATCCTATACTTGTCTGCTCAGAAGTAAGTCCCATTATAGTTAATGGGACTTATTCCCAGGTAACAGTGGATAGGATCATAGCCTTAGTTAGGACTGGGCCCTAAGACAATTTGGTGAAAGGAGTTAGCAAATTGGAGAGGGTTTGGTTCTTGTACCATTTTCCTTGGCTCACATTTTTGGGCTTTTGCTCCTTCAAACTGTCTTGAGAATACGATTAGCTTGAAGCCATAGGGGTTAAAATGAACACTTGCCCACAATTACGATCATACAAATCACAGTTACTGTCTGCGAGTACCACTCAGTTCCAACCAACTTTCTTCCATGTGTTTCTACACCCAGCACTTACAGCAGATAAGAAATGTGACAGTTTATACAGCAGCTAAGGAGGACAGAAGTGGAATGTGGGGGGTGAGGTGGAAAAGCTAAGGAATGGATGAGATGGTTGCCAAGCAAGTGAGAATGAAAGAAGAGCCCTGTGGGATCAGAACAAAGGCCCATCTAAGTCCCAGCTATGTATTGGAATTCCCAGGAATAACAGTTGCTTAAGAAAACTGTAGGAGAGAACTTTATTGCTTGTGGCGTTCTTGGAAACATTTGGTTGGCCACCCTGGGAAATAGGATACAGGTTCCCCCAGGAAGCCCACAAACTGGGCATGAAGCCAATAGCTTCTCAGCAACTGGCATTCTGTGGCATATTGCCTCGGAACATGGAGGATCTACATAGCCATCGTGGCTAACACAGCCATTGGTAGTTCTAGTTTAAACCCCTTTTAGAGCCATGGAAGCAAGGGGCCATCAGCACATTTTGTGGCTATGAATACCTTACAACAGTGGTTCCCAAAATGCAGGTGGGTACCCACTGGTGGGGTGCAACCCAATTTTTGGTGGGTCTCGATGAGCTGGGCAGAGCCTCCAACGTAAACACAGATTATGACAAGATCTGATAACGAATTTCTTCAAGCCCTGAAGTGATTCAAAAATCAGATAATTAAATCAGATAAAAAATCAGATAATTACTTCTTACCTTGCAAACAGCTCAGCTCCTGGAATTTGCAAGATAGCTATTGATTGCCCTGCAAAGAGCTAGGCTCCTGGTATTTGCAAGGAATTGAGCTCTGGCAGTTTTCAAGTATATGTAAATATAGGGAGATAAATGTGTCTTGGTTGATGCCCTCTACTGGTTGGCAACCTTCAGTCTCGAAAGGCTATGGTATAAGCCTACAGCACCAGGTATTCCCAGGCGGTCTCCCATCCAAGTACTAACCAGGCCTGATCCTGCTTAGCTTCCGAGATCAGACGAGATCAGGCATGTGCAGGGTAACAGTTGCTGCTAAAAGTTTCAAAAAATAAAAACAGATTTTATATGTTGTTTTTTTTTAAATTTTGCTGGGGAGAAATGTGGGAAAGGAAGGAGAGCATTCATTAAAGTTCATTAGGGCTGCATCATTATGAGAAATGCATCAAGTTTTTTTTGTAAATAAATAAACGAAATATTATTACTTGCAAGTAAAAGAATAAAAATATTTTTCTTTCTAGATCTTTTTAAAAGTCTGGCACACCTAGGTGGGTCCCGATCAGAGTGTTGTTTTAAGAAGTGGGTCCGGGTGCTGAAGCGTTTGGGAACCAGTGCCTTACAAGAAAGTGTCAGTGCTGAGCAAATGGGGAAGAAACAGTGAAGGTGACGGGATGGGACTGGGGTTTTTGGTCTGTGGAACTCCTTGCAGCAGGATGTGGTGACGGCATCTGGCCTGGATGCCTTTAAAAGGGGATTGGACAAGTTTCTGGAGGAAAAATCCATTACGGGTTACAAGCCATGATGTCTATGCGCAACCTCCTGATCTTAGAAATGGGCTATGTCAGAATGCCAATGCAAGGGAGGGCACCAGGATGAGGTCTCTTGTTATCTGGTGTGCTCCCTGGGGCATTTGGTGGGCCGCTGTGAGATCCATGAAGCTGGACTAGATGGGCCTACGGCCTGATCCAGTGGGGCTGTTCTTATGTTTTTATCAATTTGGGGCACAGAAATATGAAGGAACAATCCAGCCTAAATCCCCGTGTAGTGATGCAGCAGAGCCAGCATGGGCTACACTACATCATGCTGGTAATTTTTGGCTGCTGGGGGTCGCCTCGGGGTAAGCCCCAGCAACCATAATGGGTCAGCTCAGACCTGCAGCAGCAATATTGGTGGCAAATCCACACTTATCTGTGCAGGCGGATCAAGCCCGGGAAGTGGCCCCGGATTTGGCTTGTGCCATTGCCACCAATCTCTCCTTCCTCCTAGGCCTGATCTGCCCACCCCCTGCCCCATCTCCCCCAATCTGCCCTCCCCTGCCCTGTTCAACCCGCTCTCACCCCCTGCACTGGGCTAAGCTACTCTGGCAGGCCTTGTCGCTCCACAGGTGCAGGGAGAAAGTCTCTAGCCTTCAAGCTGGCTCACCGGCTCCATGCAGTGCCACAAAGCACTTTACAGTGCTTTTGCCGCAGCCGGTAGTGTAGCTAGACGGGATGCAAAGCACTAAGTTTTGCAGGTGACGCCTCCGTTTTGCTCTAGCAGCCTGGAGTGACTCGCAAGGGGAGGGGCAGCTTGCACTCAGCAGTGAGGTGCCCTGCAAAACTTAGTGCTTTGCACCCCTCTAGCTATGCTTCAGGCAGCAACCAGTGCTCGCAGAACAAGGATTGCCTTTCAGTAGGATTGACCTGTTAGGGAAGTAAGGGCCCAAACCTATCCAATTTTCTAGTGCCGGTGCATCTGTGCCAATGGGGCATGCACTACATCTTGTGGTGAGGCAGTGATCACAGAGGCTTCCTTGAGATATGGGAACATTTGTTCCCTTACCTTGGGCTTCATTGCAGCTGCACCGGCGCTGGAAAATTGAATAGGATTGGGCCCTTAGTCTTTAACTAGGGGGAGGAGGGCCTATACATATGAATATATACATTGCTATAACTTATAGCAATATATATACATTGCAGGAGATCTGGTCTAGAGGGTAGAGCTTCCATTTGCCTGAAGATAACATCTGAAGGTCGCCAGTTCGAGGCCACCGGCACCGTGCGACCTTGAAGCAGCTGACAAGCTGAACCGAGTTATTCCATCTGCTCTGAGCCTGGGAGGATGGAGGCCAGATTGTGAGACCAGATCAAGGAAGTAACACCTGAATGTTGTGGTTCTTGTAAGATAGAACATTCTTTCAAATTGTAAAAATCCCTACGGGGATTTAATAAGCCTGCCTATGTAAACCACCCTGAATAAAGACCAAGAAAGGTGGTATTATTATTATTATTATTATTATTATTATTATTATTATTATTATTATTATTATTATTATTATTACTTGCCAAACCCAACTTCCCTTTTTAAATAACTCTAAGCATGCATGCAGGGTGATGACAAAATAGATTTGCTATGGATGTTATCTTCTAAGTACTGTATACTCTGCTTTGGAAAGCCCCTGGGAATGTTCTCGTGTCTATGACAACAAACATTTGATTATTCCAAAGAAAGAGCCTCCTTCAGAAGTTGATTTGAAGGCAGGCCATGGTTTTCTTCAAGGATTACTAAACATGCACAAGGAGCCGTTTTATGCTCTCTTTCGGAAAGACGCTGTTCCTTTGTCCCTCTCTCCCCCCCCCCCACTTCCACCTTAAGCTGTTGCTGAACCTGCATTGGCAAAATCACCCACTATTAGATACCTTTCCAGTCTATCAGGTTCCTCAGATCTTCTTCACAGTGCTGGGAGCAGGGATCACAAAGGGCTGGGTGTGTCCAGGGAATGATAGTTCAAATGCTGATCACATTCCAGAAACCCTCATTATTCGAGCAGTAACTGGTTCTCAAGACAGGATTTTTGGATTCTGCTATGCACAGCTTGAGTACACAGCCTGGGACGGGAAGCACCCACTGGTCTAATGTTCAGAACCAATTTCCCCCATGCAAACCTGCTCCCAAACACTTCGGAGACCTTCCTCCATGCTCCCTTGCCTTTGGAGGGCGGGCACGAGAGGGAGGACCTTCTGAGTTTGTGACACCCAGAATGTGGGACAGGCTCCAAAGCAGGAGTGTCTGCTTGTATAAAGGCCATTTTATTCCTGCAGACTTTTAATTAAATGCTGCCCCTTTTGGAGAGTTTTTAACAGCTGTTGGCTTAACTGGGTAGGTAGCATAGCTAGAGGAGGGGAAAAATGGCAAATACTGCAGGTGCCACAATGCGCTGTGTAAGCCCTCCCGTTCACCTTTGGAGCCATTCCAGGCAGTGACAGCAATGTGCAGGTGCCTGCCAAAGCAAACAGCATCTCCTGACATTGCCGCCACTGCCTGGAATGGACCTGACGACGAGTGGGCCACTTACACAGCGCATTGCAGCACCTGTGATACTTACCATTCCTTCCCAGCTACACTTTATTAGGATGCTGTATTTGAGTCTAGTTTTTGGCTCTCATAAATTGTGAGCCCTTTTGAGTACAGCTGTTGTAGAACGGGGGGGGGAGGCCCGCTAGGGAAGAGTGGAAAGATAAGGCAACCCAGTGCTTGTCTGAAGTCTAGGGCAGCCATTCTCAACTTTATTTTGCCTATAGCCCTTTAGGAGCTCCTCTCAAGTTCCAGGTCCTCTGTTAAACAAGGTTACAACATGAGCACATAAACATAACTCCCCTTCTGCCAGTTTTACATAAGAACATAAGAACATAAGAACAGCCCCACTGGATCAGGCCATAGGCCCATCTAGTCCAGCTTCCTGTATCTCACAGCGGCCCACCAAATGCCCCAGGGAGCACACCAGATAACAAGAGACCTCGTCCTGGTGCTCTCCCCTACATCTGGCATTCTGACTTAACCCATTCCTAAAATCAGGAGGTTGCGCATACACATCATGGCTTGTACCCCATAATGGATTTTTCCTCCAGAAACTCGTCCAATCCCCTTTTAAAGGCGTCCAGGCTAGACGCCAGCACCACATCCTGTGGCAAGGAGTTCCACAGACTGACCACGCGCTGAGTAAAGAAATATTTTCTTTTGTCTGTCCTAACCCGCCCAACACTCAATTTTAGTGGATGTCCCCTGGTTCTGGTATTATGTGAGAGTGTAAAGAGCATCTCCCTATCTACTCTGTCCATCCCCTGCATAATTTTGTATGTCTCAATCATGTCCCCCCTCAAGCGTCTCTTTTCTAGGCTGAAGAGGCCCAAACGCCGTAGCCTTTCCTCATAAGGAAGGTGCCCCAGCCCCGTAATCAGCTTAGTGTCAGTTTTGTGTCTCCTTTCAAATGTGCCAGGGCTCCCAGGGTGGGGGGGGGGCGCGCAATGTGGCTCCCATTGAGAATGGCTAGTCTAGGGTTCCAACCTGTTTGCCACTGTAAAGAAGCTGTTCAGATTTTGGAAGCTCTGTGTGTAATAAGCAGAAGAGCTATTATGGACAAAAGTGTCTGTGAGCTCTTTCTCATAAGAAACAAGGTCCGCACTGGACAACAGTAAAATCTCATGAGAAATAACTCACAAGGACAAGCAAAAAAGGCGATGGTGGTGGAGATATTATAGAAAGAGCTTCCAACCTATGGACTAGGACACCATTCACTGAAGGAGGCAGGAGGTGCAATCACTCCTTTCTGTCTTTCAGGCAAAAGGCTTTAAAGTAAAATTTTAAAATGTCAGGAGATCTCATCACAGATCTCTCACATTCCTTGTGGTCTGGCCCTGACTAAGAGGCATATAGAGCACATGCCTGAGCATGTCTGCCCATAGATATCAAATGCCAGTGTACCACTTCCTTTTCCAATCAAGACACACACATTGTCTCAGGAAGAACAACCCTATGGGGTATTTGCCAAATGCTTTCGAGAACACAAGATGTGCGGGAACATCCAGTTAGCTCTCAGCTGACAGTATTGATGTTTACACTTTGGTATAGTCGTCAGCAACCAGAAAAAATTATTTTCCATTTCCATATTACTTTCCCTTTAGAGCAGGGGTTCTCAAATCTTTTAGCAGCAGGATCTGCTTCTTAGAATGACAATCTGTTGGGACCCACCAGAAGTTATGTCATTAACCTGAAAGTGATGTCATGGCCAGAAGTGACATCATCAAACTGGAACATTTTAACACCCCCAATATTATTATTAACAGTATTAACAGTATTTATATACCGCTTTTCAACTAAAAGTTCACAAAGCGGTTTACAGAGAAAAATCAAATAACTAAATGGCTCCCTGTCCCAAAAGGTCTCACAATCTAAAAAGATGCAAAAGAATACCAGCAGACAGCCACTGGAACAGACAGTGCTGGGGTGAGGAGGGCCAGTTACTCTCCTCCTGCTAAAAAAACGGAGCACTCACTTGAAAATGTGCCTCTTACCCAATTAGCAAGGGTTACAAAATCAAATCAAATTAAGCCATTGTTACCCAACCCACAGGTGTACACATTTGATCCCTGTTGCATATATGCAACATTGGGTAGAAATGGTTTAAGTAAGTTAAAAGTTTACAATAAGTTTTAAAAGATACTTAAAATAAAGAAGAATCCTCCTAACCTTCCAAGCAGGAGGTTTTTTTTTTTAAAAAAAAAACAAACTTAAATCTGTTTTAAAAAATTTAATATCTAAATCTTTTCTGAGAATCAAACTACATGTTGTGTTAAATGTGCATTTGTGTGCATATGTGTTGTGGGGGTACTCAATCTGGATCTTGAACATGGTGTATAAGAGGTTGCCTTTTCTCTCCATGCTCAGTACCAGTGAAAATTGCCCTTTCCCTGCTGCTAATTGTCACTGGAACGAAGCTGCCATCCTTACAATTAGCAGTTTTGCTCCAAGAACAAATAGCTGTTTGAAGGGACAGTTTTCATTGAGACTGAAGTGGTTGGGGGAGAAAGGATCACACAGATTCAGATTATGGGCACAGTTTATGGGAGTTTACAACTTTACAGATGTAATTTTATTTATTCATTTATTTAATTTAAGGAAACTAGAGGCATGTGCAAAGACACATTGAACATCAAATGTAATTTGATGCTAGCTAAGTGCTTCCCTTTTTCCTCTGCACAAAACACATTCTCTTCATGCAATCCTGTGCCTCTGGGGGCTGATGAGTAACTAATTAAGATCTCTCCATTATTAGCACTTAGTCCTCTTCCTCTGCCTCAAAATAGAAGTGCCAACATGTATACCTGATGCTAATAATAGATCCTTCTTTGTCTGTTGGAGGGTTTCATAGTATAAACACAGGTTGTATTTTGATTGTATGCTCCTGGGAATACTCCCCTGAGAACTTCAGAGGCAATGGCTTCAATTTGCTGATGTTCACAAAAGAGCTTGGTGCGTTATGCCAGAGTGACCTCCTCCCAGGAACAGAATTTACTATCATACCAGCAGTTAGATTGTAAGACTGTAGGCGGGCCAGGGCCAAGCGGGCGGTGGGGCCAGGATCCAGCACTTGGGTTGGATCCTAACCACTGTCCCAGGCAACCTGGCATAGCACCGGGCTGCTCGGATCTGTGCCACCTGTTAGGTGGTGCAGATCCAAGTAGCCCCAGCTCCATTGGAGCTCTACCTCATTACCTGGGGTAAGGGGAATCAGTTCCCCTTGCACCGACCTGAGCTGCAACTAGCCCCGACCTCTGCCCTGCATTCCAGCGCAGGTTAGGAGTTTGCTGTCACTGAGTTAAATGGGCTCAACTCCCAGGTAAATGTAAATGGGCTCAAGTGCCAGGTAAATCGAATTACAGCTTTAGTTGCCTTCTGAGTCAGTCCATTTGGCCACCTAGCCCATGACCAACTCCTCCTCCTCCTCCTCTCCCAGGGCTCAGAATCTCCTGCATGTAAAAGATGGGCTCTGCCACTGAACTATGGCCCCTCAAGTATCACCAAGAGCATCCCCATAAACAGAACATTACAGCAGTCCATTTGAGAAGCTACCAGAATATGTATGAGAGCGATAAGATTTCAAAACGCAAGACAGTTTCCTCAGATGAGGGAGGATCCCAAGAACTATTGCAAACAAAATCCAGTGTTTTTTATCCTCTGGAAAGATTATTTTCCTGGCCTGGCAAATAGCCATGAAAATGAGGCTCTAAGCCAGGGTTTAAAACAGAGAGAGATAAGTGGATGAGAGAATGTGTGAGCCAACTACACACAGTGGAGACATTTCTCCCCTGACTTATGTTCTGGTTTCATTCATTCTGCTCTTCTCGAAGAAGTCAGAATAATTTCCAGGCACTGCAACCTCTGTTGGCTGGGGTAGCGTTTTGGTTGTACTCACTCAAGACATTCTTGAGAGTAACAGCACAATCTTGTACATAGTTCTGTTGGCAACCTTCAGTCTCGAAAGACTCTGGTATCGCGCTCTGAATGGTGGTTCTGGAACAGCGTCTAGTGTGGCTGAAAAGGCCGATTCGGGAGTGACAATCCCTTCCACACTGGGAGCAAGTGCAGTCTGTCCCTGGTCTGTCTCCCTGGCTATGGGCCTTCCTTCTTTGCCTCTTAGCCTCAGTTGGCCAAGTGTCTCTTCGAATACTCAAACGTAAGGCCCATTTTGCTCAGTGGGGCTTAGTCTTAGTGTGTATACTGAGGATTACAGCCTAAAAGCTTGACACTATGTTGACTACTCAGAAGTAAGCCCTACTGAGTTCAGTGGGACTGACTCCCTGATAAGTGTGTATTGGATTGTAGTCTTAGGGCACAATTCTAACTTGCACTGGAACAGGGAGGCCGACTAGCCTGCACTGTATCCAGCACAAGGCAGGTGTGGGCTGGAGAGCAACTCAAGGTAAGGGGTTTTTTTTACCCCTTACCCCATGTTGTGCACCAGCCACCCCATGGGGCTACTCAGATTTGTGCCAGTGATTTTGCTGTCACAAATCCGAGCAGCCCATGTATGGCTGACCGGGACAGGGACAGGGACTTGGATGCGGGCTAAGGTGCTGTGGCCAAACCTGCCCCCCTCCTGGACCCAATCCGCCTCCTGGTCCACCCACCACCATCCAAAAATGCCCCCTCCCCACCTCTGCCTTCCTGCCACACTGGCAGAAACTCACCTCAGTTGGGACCAGATTCAGCATGGGGAGGCCTACATGGGTGACACAAATGTGTTTTAAGGCATGTTCACAACACAAGGAAGGCCGTGCAAAAGACTTGCGCCGGCTCAAAGTTAAGTGTGAATTACTCTCTTCGTCTCTCCCTTCCATGCCAAGAAAATAGTAAATTTTATGTACTTTGTACAAGATGTTCTGATGGCAATACTGAATTTTTACAGCATTTAAAGTAATTTGTCAAAAGCTAGCGGTAGTAGCTAAGAGAGGAGGCGGTGGCATGGGTGTGTCTCACACCTCCCCATTTTCTTGGCTTCTACCAGCTCAGTCCTTGCCAAAACTCTCTACCCGTGTGTGTGTGTGTGTGTGTGTGTGTGTGTGTGTTACAGGCACAGACTGTGACTTTTGGTGGGGAAAATAAACACTGCAAGCTCAGAAGAATTATCTCCTCCTGATCCACTTTCTGAATTGTTTTTTTTTTTTTTTTTTTGTGGCTGCTACTCTTTTGCTGAAAAACAGAATATAAATATTCAAAATATAAATAGACTTCAGAGCTGTGGTGCATGCTGGGCTTGCTGCTGGAGCATTCTTCTCAAACAGTCTTGTTTTGCTCCACTTGCCGTGTAAACCTCTACCATCTTCGTGCTCCCCCTTGCAACAGGGATGTACCAAGTCAGCCTTGAGCCAGTGAGCTATAAACAGGCCTTGAGCTATAAAAAAAGACCATAGCCATCAGCATCATGGGCTTAATAAACCTGCATGAGACTCAGTGGTGTCACTAGGGTAGGCACCACCCAGTACAGGAGGCCAGGACATCAACCCTATGATGGGTCTCCTCCTATGCAGTGACCAGGTGTCGTAAACTCCCAGGGTTTTGGGTGCTCAGAGTTCTTGATTCCTGAACCCTAGAGCCTCAAGAATCCCTGTTCGGTAGAACTGCCACCACCCTGTATGTGCCAGTGCCTCAGGGACACTGAGACCCTCTAGGCTTAACTATATCCCTTATGGGCACTGAGCACTTTCTTTACTTAAAGTCTCAGTCCTCTAGTTACTAGTCCACAATGAGGATTTGGTAGCTTGCTGAACGGCTAGGCAGGATTCTGAACCTTTGTCCCCAACAGACAATGAACCAACATGGTAAAAAGATTTTTACTTTATTACGTACATAGGGTTACAAAAAGTTACAAAAGGCAGCAAATGCTAGAGGCTTAAAAACTTCTAGGAAACATACCAGCATAAAACAACAAAGCTAACTGGCTAACTCTATTATTCTCTAAATCTCACCTGGGTCAGCTTCTTTTGTAGATCCTCAGGCCAGTTAGCTATAAGGCCACATGGTCCTGGCAGGGCAGGATGTGCACCCACCACCTATCTCACCAAGAGACAAAGACCAAAGACCCTTTCCTACGGAAGTGGGGCTGGATGCTAGCCCTCTCAGCTCTTCCCTCCCCCTTGGAGATCTACAGCTGCATTCCATCCTTGATGGGCATCTTTCTGGCTGCCTAGGTGCTACATTATCACCTTCCATTGAGTTGTAAATTCCTAGCAGCTAGGAACTGCAAGCCACTTCTGTGTTACTGTTTTAGCTTGGTTCAGGCTTTACATGTTACTAGGCCTAAACTGTACATATTCATGACAGGCTCCCTTTTTTGGAAGAGGGGCTCTGAGGTTTTACACCTTCAGCCACTCTTTGCTAACACACAGGTCAGGGTACTTCTTATACTGAACTTATTCCACAGTTACTAAGCAATACAAGCAGGGTTTACTAACAAAGTAATAAGCAGTGAAAGCTATAAGACAGTTTGCATTACCAGCATCATACACAGTGAGGTTACATGGAGAGTACTTCACAGCTTTCTTACTAATACAGTTATGTTATTACTTAGGAACTTGTGTTTAGCTGATTTTCTACTATACTACATGCGAGACAAAGCTTAACATACAGCAAATTCAAATTCACATACAGCATAATGTGTTTCACGAGGCAATAGTTTTCTACTTAGATACACAATTGGGCAATACCCTAGGTGGTGGGCATTGTGATGCACCATTGCCATGCCCCACTGGTTTTTTGGCTATAACTTTTGATAGAATGGAGATATTTCAATGCGGTTTGTTTCATTGCATTCTGCATGAAATTGCACATCGATTGAAATTTAACAGAATTGTATTATTTCAAAAATTTTGGCCGGTAATGGTGTCACTCTCCCCCCCCCTCCGTGAATGTCACCCAGTGCTACCCACCCCCCTCCACCCCCCTAGCGATGCCACTGCAAAGACAAAACAGTTGTCACAGGCACCTGGCAGGTCACCGTATAGAGTTGGTGGTCTGCACTGGGCCACACAACAAAATTTTGCTCACCTGCTCCTGGGTTGGAGGGTTGGTTACCCAGGTCATCAGCTGCAGCACCTGAAAAAAGGTCCCCATTCAGTACAATAGGACTGTTGTCCAAAGTACAGAGGCGTGCGCCCTTTGCTGGGAAGCTGAAATTGTGTCTCTTTATAGCCTATCAGCGAGGAGGTAATAAAACACCCACTGCCTGCATTGCCTTGTCTGTTTGGCAAGAGAACAGCTTCTGTGAAATATTAGTCTTATTCATGACTGGCTGCAAACACTTCCAGCTGCGACATTCCAGCAGGCCCACAAAGCTGACATTTCTAGCAACTCTGGTTTAAAACAAGTTGTGCACTTTTTTTTTGACATGACTTGCTGCAAAATCAAGAGGAAAAATGGCCTCGTCTTGTGACTTATGCACTTGTGCTTTTACTTGGCCGTACATCACTCTTCCTGCACATGGTTTGCGCTGAGGATACAACCAGGAATGGTGTCAGGAATGATGTTAAAGGGGTTAATTTGTCCCTTAGAACCGGTTTGCACTGCTGGGACTTAACCCTGGGTTATGGAACCAGAGTGCTGGCGCATAACATTAAAAAGGTGGCAGAGCAGCTTTTAAACTGATCCCTGGGGAAAAGCTGACAGGAACTGAGGGGCATCAGTTTCGGGACTCCTCATCCCTATGGGACGAGGATGGGGAGGTTAGAGAACAACAAGACAAAGGCAGAGTAGGAGAAGAGATTGGGAATGGTAGCGTGATGGGATGTGATAGACGGTTTGGCACAGTGAGATTGCGGGGACAAGGAGCGAATAAGCAGCCCATCCTGGGGCATTCCATGTACAAATGCTTTTATGCAAATGCCCAAAGTCTCCAAGCAAAGATGGGAGAACTGGAATGTCTGGTGACCAGGGAAAACATTGACATAGTGAGCATAACGGAAACCTGGTGGAATGCGGAGAATCAGTGGGATACCGCAATCCCGGGCTATAAACTCTACAGGAGGAACAGGGAGGGGCGTGTTGGGGTGGGGTGGCCGTTTACGTTAAGGAAGGGATAGAATCCAGCAAAGTAGAGATTGAGGGTGGGTCCGACTCCACCATACAATCTCTGTGGGTTAAATTACCAGGCCTGAGGAACGATGTAATGCTGGGGGCATACTATCGTCCTCCAGACCAGAAACCAGAAGGGGACCTTGAAATGAGGAAACAGATCAGGGAGGTAACAAGGAGGGACAGGGCTGTAATCATGGGGGACTTCAATTATCCTCATATAGACTGGGTCAATTTGTGTTCTGGTCATGAAAAGGAGACCGGATTCCTTGACGTGCTAAATGACTGTGCCTTAGAGCAGCTAGTCATGGAGCCCACCAGAGGACAGGTGACTCTGGATTTAATATTGTGCAGTACTCAGGACATGGTTAGAGATGTAAATGTTACTGAACCGTTGGGGAACAGTGATCATGCTGCAATCCGTTTCGACATGCACGTTGGGGGAAGAATACCGAGCAAATCTCTCACAAAAACCCTTGACTTCCAACGAGCGAACTTCCCTCAAATGAGGAGGCTGGTTAGGAGAAGGTTGAAAGGGAAGGTAAAAAGAGTCCAATCTCTCCAGAGTGCATGGGGGCTGCTTAAAACAACAGTAATTGAGGCCCAGCAGAGGTGTATACTGCAAAGAAAGAAGGGTTCCACTAAATCTAGGAGGGTGCCTGCATGGCTAACGAGCCAAGATAGAGAGGCCGTAAAGGGCAAAGAAGCTTCCTTCCGTAAATGGAAGTCTTGCCCTAATGAGGAGAATAAAAAGGAACATAAACTGTGGCAAAAGAAATGTCAGAAGGTGATACGGGAGGCCAAGAGAGACTATGAGGAACACATGGCCAGCAGCATTAAGGGGAATAATAAAAGCTTCTTCAAATATGTCAGAAGCGGGAAACCTGTCAGAGAAGCGGTTGGCCCTCTGGATGGTGAGGGAGGGAAAGGGGAGATAAAAGGAGACTTGGAGATGGCAGAGAAATTAAATGAGTTCTTTGCATCTGTCTTCATGGCAGAAGACCTCGGGCAGATACTGCTGCCCGAACGGCCCCTCCTGACCAAGGAATTAAGTCAGATAGAGGTTGAAAGAGAAGACGTTTCAGACCTCATTGATAAATTAAAGATCAATAAGTCACTGGGCCGTGATGGCATCCACCCAAGAGTTATTAAGGAATTGAAGAATGAAGTTGCAGATCTCTTGACTAAGGTATGCAACTTGTCCCTCAAAACGGCCACGGTGCCAGAGGATTGGAGGATAGCAAATGTCCCGCCTATCTTTAAAAAGGGAAAGAGGGGGGACCCGGGAAACTATAGGCCAGTCAGCCTAACATCTATACCGGATAAGATGGTGGAATGCCTCATCAAAGATAGAATCTCAACACACATAGACGAACAAGCCTTGCTGAGGGAGAATCAGCATGGCTTCTGTAAGGGTAAGTCTTGCCTCACGAACCTTTTAGAATTCTTTGAAAAGGTCAACAGGCATGTGGATGTGGGAGAACCCATGGACATTATATATCTGGACTTTCAGAAGGCGTTCGACATGGTCTCTCACCAAAGGCTACTGAAAAAACACCACAGTCAGGGAATTAGAGGACAGGTCCTCTCATGGATTGAGAACTGGTTGAAGACCAGGAAACAGAGAGTGGGTGTCAGTGGGCAATTTTCACAATGGAGAGAGGTGAAAAGCGCTGTGCCCCAAGGATCTGTCCTGGGGCCGGTGCTCTTCAACCTCTTTATAAATGACCTGGAGACAGGGGTGAGCAGTGAGGTGACTAAGTTTGCAGACGACACCAAACTTTTCTGAGTGGTGAAGACCAGAAGTGATTGTGAGGAGCTCCAGAAGGATCTCTCCAAACTGGCAGAATGGGCAGCAAAGCGTTGTACTTTTAAGTGTATCTTTTTCCTCTCCATTGCATGAATCCTCCCTGGTTTTTCCAAGGCACAGTTTGCACGTTGACCTTAAGGCCAGATGATCCCAGAGCCAGAATGCTGACAAAAGACAGCCCTGATAAAAATCCTATCCCCCTGGAGCATCGCATGTGCTGTAAATGTTTGGGACACAGGTTATATTGTGAACGGAGGCTAGTGCAAAATCTGGAGTAGGACAGCTAATGTCAACAAAAAAACTGTTAGTTTTTCCTACAGATGAAACAATGCCTCTGGCTGATAGTTTTCGAGAGCGGAAGGAAAGATTTATTTAAAAATGAAACTGCAGTAAAACAGATCTCATGTTCCAATATGCACATCAAATGCAGGACTGGGCCAAGGCCTCTCGATGTCTGAGATGGCATGCCAAATGCTGTCCCCCCTTTTCCCAATGATGTACCAGCCTTTACTCCTCCTGTTCTCCATTGTTCTAGCTCAGCACTCTCCTCTCCACTACATTTTTTTCTCCCTTTCTATCCCCCTCTTCATTTTCTAAGCCTGACAGTGAAGAAGACGGTGAAGCAACAGAGGTGAACAAAAATGCTCACTAATCTGCTGCCTTAGGCATTCTCTTCAGTTGGCCTCATGAATGAGCCGGCCCTGATCAAATGACACATGAGTCCAGTTCAAACCTGCTGGATCGTATTTCCTTAGATGTCACCAAATTAGATTCCCAATGAGTTGAGGAAACCAAGATAGCCAGGAAACCAATCAGTTCCCGTAACACTCCACATGCATCTTCTAACCCCAGGAGTTTTCAGACTTTCTGTTCATGTAGGATCCCTTTCTGAACCTATTTATCAGCCAAGGAACCTCTGCAGACTGTAGTGGACTCTAGGATATAACTCATGATGCGTTCTCAGTTCCCACAGGGTTCCCACCATGAACATGCTAGATAGTCCCTGAGGGTGAGACATGGTAAATGAAGTGTTAAGACTGCATTATCGCACAACACCAGAACCAGGAGACATCCACTGAAATTGGGTGGCAGGAGAGTTGGAACAAATAAATGAAAATATTTCTTTACCCAGCGTGTGATTAGTCTGTGGAACTCCCTGCCACATGATGTAGTGACAGCACCCAGCCTAGATGCCTCTAAAAGGAATTGTATAGATTTATAGATGAGAAGTCCATCATAGGTTACAATCCATAATGGGTATATACACCCTCCTGGTTTTAGGAGTAGACTACCTCCAAACGCCAGGTGCAAGGAAAGGCACCAGGATGCAGATCCTCTTCTTGTCTTGAAACTCCTTGTGTGCTCCTTGAAACACTTGGTGGGCCACTGTGAGATACAAGAAGCTGGACTAGGTGGGTCTTTGGCCTGATCCAGCAGGGTTCTTCTTATGTTCTCATGACCAGCAAAGAGTTAAATCTTTACTAAAAGAGTTACAGGCCCTATACAAAAATAGGCGAGACATTGTTGAATGGTAGTTGTACATCATGATTGATATTCTAACTGGGAGACTCCAGATAAGCTGTTATGGGACTTCTGGATTCCTGGAAACACAATTTGAAAGCCACTGTTTTCACGTGCTGTATATTGCTTTCTCACAGGTTCGCATATTACAAATCATCCCTCTTTTAGCAGAGATGATATTCAAAGCACCCTGATCTGGAGCCAGGCCTGGCTACTGACTCCCATTTTCCAGTGTTTTCCACTCTCAGCATTCGTTGTCTTCATTTTTTTTTTTTAAATGCTCGTAAAGATTCAGTGCCAAAAAAGGTGTTTCCTCTTGCGGCCTCCTCGTATTGTTTCCTTGATTCCCATCTGTCAAACCTCAGAGACAGAAAGTTGGTCCTAAACCTGCTTTTGAGTCATGGATTCATGTGTGGGTCTCTCTATAGCAACAAACAAAAGCATGACTCAGAAGCTGGCACGGGACTATAAACACATATTATTTTTTTTCCTGACATTGCCCAGAGTTTGCTTCAATTTTGTGGAGTGTTGTTGCTACACTACAGCCACCTGAGCTGGGCTGATCAGGGTTTTCAACTATGAGTCTGTCCCTAGCACTTAGATGTGCCCCAGCCAATTATACGATTCGTATAATTGTATTCCTAATAGAGGCTCAGAGTTCCAAACAACTATATGTTCCTTTTTCCCAGATGGTCCAAGTCTTCCTGTGAAGCCTTTGGCACATTTCCTTAATCCAGTGGCTGTTACCTTGCACATGCCTGATCTTGGAAGCTAAGCAGGGTCAGGCCTGGTTAGTACTTGGATGGGAGACCGCCTGAGAATACCGGGTGCTGTAGGCTTCTACCATAGTCTTTCGAGACTGAAGGTTGCCAACCAGTGGCATCACCTGGTGCTGGAGGCCAGCGCGTCACCCCCATGATGAACCTCCTCCCATGCAGTGGCCGGGGCAACGTCCCAGACGGTGGGCGTGGTGATGCACCATTGCCCTGCCCCCGTTGGTTTTCCGGCTATAACTTTTGATAGAAGAGAGATATTTCAACGTGGCTTGTTTCATTGCATTCTGCATGAAATTACACATCGAGTGATATATAACATGATGGTATTATTTGGAAAATACCAAGATTTAAAAATTTTTGGCTAGTAGTAGTGTCATCCCCCCATGCACCAATTGTTGGTAAATCACTGTCCCTCTATTTTCCCATTCTGAGGAAGCCTTGTTAAAATTTTGCTAGTATGATTAGCTGTTCCTCAGGGTTCAATTCCAGGGCTGGATTTTGAGGCAGGTGACCCAAGATATCATTTGGGATGGCGAGTTGTGGAGATTTTCACAAAATGTCCCCTTACCCCAAGGAGATATCCTGCAGCTGAAAATCCCCCATGGGATTAGCGGTAGCCATGTTAGTGCTGCTTCATTGCCACATGGGGATTTAGATAGGACTGGGCTGTAACTAAGACTTCCCTGACCCTGGCCCCAATCCTATCCAACTTTCTAGCACTGATGCAGCAACAAGATAAGGGAACAAATGTTCTCTTGCCTTGAGGAGACCTCTATGACCAAACCCCCTCCCCACAAACACACATAATGCAGGATGCAGCACACACCCCACTGACATAGCTGCATCTACATTGGAAAGTTGGATAGGATTGGGCCCTTAAAATCTGCTTAAAATTCAGCATCCTTCTGGCACTGGAGGGAAAGAACTTCTTAGGACTTAACTCTTTCCTAACCGGTCAGCATCATGGCTGGCATCTTGGCTTGCCAGACATCTTCAAAAGCCCAGCTTACGTCTAGCATCTCCTTCACATCTTCCTCCGCCAACCAGGCTGGAGAACTGTCAGTCATGGAACTCCAATTTCATTTGAAACAGGAAGGCTGTGTGTAATTCATGACCTAAACTAGCTCTGATCAGAATGGAGAATGTGACCGGTTGCTCCCCTGTCTTTTAGAGCAGGGCTGTCCAAACTTTTTGGCAGGAGGGCCACATCATCTCTCTGACACTGTAGTGGGGGCAGGGAATAAAATTTGAATAAATTTACATAAATGAATATATTAGAGATGGAACTTATATGAATGAATGAAGGTCTTGTAATAGCTCAAGGCCTTTAAAAGACCTTGCACAAAACAAAGCAGGTGTTTCCTTCGCTGCTGCTACTGCATCAGAGATGTCAAACAGCAAGCAGCCCTTGTCGCACAGCTCACATGAGAGGTCGAACAGCCACCCTCACACTGAGAGCAGTTGCATCGGGCCAGCATGGGCTCCAGCAAATCTCTGGAGGGCCAGAGGCTCATTGGAGACTGGGGGCTCCCCACGGGCCGGATTGGGAGTCCCTAAGGGTCGCAAGTGGCCCCCGGGCCGGGGTTTGGGCACCCCTGTTTTAGAGGGCAAGAGGAATTTTTACCCTCTAGGGGTAGTGTCCTTGTGCATGACACAAGCATTTCTGTTCTTCTTAAAAAATCAAAAGCCGCAATAAGATTAAAACAAACTCATTTGTATGTGGTTATCAATGATAGGACTAAATGCAGAGTTATAGATCTATATGTACAAATACATAACGTGATAGGGATTAACCACCATAAAAGTCCTGAAAGGGAGACTTCTCTTTGGATTGTAAGCTACCTCGAAGACCAGTTTATAAGACGGGGTTAATTTTTTTTTAATGCACAGTAAAATAAGAAGAAAAATTTATGGCTCTCAGGGTTGTGAAGATACCCCCCTTAAAGATGTGTGGACATTGCCTGATGAAAGAATCTAACAGAACCGGTTGTTGAGTAAGGAAACAGGAATTAAGGGCAGAAGATATGGGACAAGCATATGAATGTATGAAGCTTTGGGCACTTTACATTACGAGCTGAGGAAGATCTTTGGGATAACATGATGATGGATTCATAATTCAGCCATATGAACTGGACCAATTTTCACACCGGTGATTGCAAACTTGGGGAACCTCATAAGGTACAGCTGTCGTATACGATGTTTGAAATAAGTCTCATGGCTGTACACTGTGCATGTGAGCACATGTTAATATATGCTTATTTCCAGTCATTTAGCTCATGATTGGGCCATCTAGTTCATGTTTCTCTACGTTCACTAGTGATGGTTCTTTGGAGTTTCAGGCAGAGACATTTTCCCAGCATGAATTCTACCAAAGCGAAACGGCATAATTTCAATTGTGTTACAACGATGGAGATATGGGGCTTACCTCTTGGATCAGATTTGTATCAGTGAGCACATTTGTTTTTGGACATTTTCAGCTTTTGTTGTGTTATTTGGTGAACACATGGCAAGCTGGCAGGCATTGGAAGGATAGCGAAATTTGTGCAGGATTTGGACCTGAGAACGGCCCACCCACTGCCGGATGGATACACTTTTTTCTTGTGATTGTTGACAGACTTCATAATTTTGGTCCATGTGTCCCCAAACCCTCTGGCAGAACCAGTTCCAGAGGACAGCTCTTACTGCATAGCAAAACCTTGTGACATCTTAAACTCTGCACTGTGGTCTACCAGGAGACAAAACGCGCCTCTCCTTTCTGATGTTTGCACTCCTAGAGAGGGCAGCAAATGCAAGAGGTTTATTAACCATTCCACTTGGCTGCAGCAAAAGGTGAGACGAGTCAGTCTAGCCTCTCGGATGATGTTTAAGTCCTCCTGTCTCCTCAGGACCTGTTCCACCATATCATTATTTCTATGTGTGGGGCCTTGATTTTTCTTTTCTAATTTTCAGGCATTTTAATTAGACACTTCATGATTGCTATTAATAACAACACCACCACTCAAGGCAGAGGTGGCATCATGGGATGGCCAGCTTGGGGCATGGCCTTCAGAGGGCTCAACCAGGCAAGCCAACTCCCTGAACCTCTTCAGGACCAACAATTGCAATGGCGTGAGCCGGCTAAGAGACTTGTACCACAGCTGTACCAGCACCATCTATAAATGGGAGTGTTCCCCAGAGGCAGAGGGATGCCAGCTTTGGTCAAAGCTACTCCCGGATTATTACTTGTTTTTCCCAACATGATGCAATATCATTAAACTCAAGAGTTACCTGAAGGACCATCCAGGCCAATCTTAGAGTCATTGCAGGGCCTGGAGATGATATGATGTGGGGAAGAACTGCAGGGTAGTAGCGTAGCTACAGGGGGGTGCTAGGTATTGCAGGCACCCCACAACATGCCATTTGAGCAGCTCCTCCCACTTGTGTTGCCACTGCTACCCAGAATGGCTTTGACAGCAATCAAGAGGGGCCATTCACATGATGCATTGCAGTGCCTGCAATACTTAGCGCTCTACAATCCATTGGCAGGTGGGGGGTGGGAATTGATGGAGCTGCTCCTGGTACCAGGGATTTAGTGGTGGCAGTAGTAGCTTCTCTGTAAATAGGGATGAGGGCACAGCAATGGTTCCACTTTCCCCCATCCTGGGGGGCGGGGGAAGAGTCGCTGCCACTAATGATAACCCCCCATTTGCTGATGGGGAGTGGGTGGGAGGAATCCCCACCTTCTGCCCCAGTACACTGGGTGGAGCATTCAGGAAACATCATCAAACATGACTGGTGAAAAGAATTCAGCTGGGTGGGCAATAAACTGGGTGCTTGCTCTAAAGAGCTTTTGAAACACTATTTCCACTACACCTGTCCTGCCAGAGGCAGTTTTCTTTTTAACATTTAAAAAGAATGTTAAAGGGGCAGGACCTCTTGGAACATGCAGCAATTTAGCCAGGAAGGCTTTCCTGACACCAAGGTGTATGCTGATTTTGTACATCTGGTTATTTTGTACATAGATTCTCTCTGGAAATAAGAGCTTGAGTTCCAAAGAGTGTTTTTAAGCTAAGTGTGGGGAGGGAGGGGTGAATTTAAGTGGAGATTCTGGGGCAAGTCTTTTTCGGTGATGAGTTTGATCTTATGATCCACAATGTTCTTGTATTAGTTCATTGTGCATGTTTTAAGTGGAAAATTTCCTGGTATGTAAAGAGACGGTTTTGTTTTATTTTTTTTATTTCATCACATGTTGAACCAAAACAGCTCCCAGTCAAAACCCTCTTTTTAGCACTCTAGATTTTTGATGA